>NC_062202.1:1352076-1357076 GCF_912470025.1 Vespa velutina
AATTCCCCACCCTCCTTTTCCTTATCGAGATAACGGATTTATAAGGGCTCACGTACGCGGTTAGTTAGTTTCCTCTCGCTATAAAGACAAATGTATAACTTCCTAAGCCGGTTAACGTGTAATTGCACTTCGGATAGGTAATTGCATCGTGGTAAGCGAGAAGCACGCTAATCGATTTGATCGACGCTTTCCTGTGAGTTCCTTCCTGAGATCCTTTTGTTATTTTAGTCTCTATATATGTATCTCTCTCTCTCTCTCTCTCTCTCTCTATATATATATATATATATATATATATATATATAATTTTATATAATTCTAAATTAGAATATATAAAAATATATCTCTTGAAAATTTCACAATTTAACAATTTTTACCAATATATTATAATTATATATAGAGTACATAATTTTGATCTTATTTGAAGTATATATGATAGAAAGTCTCGCCTTATATATATATATATATATATATATATATATATATATATATATGTATATAGATTAACGTTTAAAAGCTTCTTCAGAGAGATGGTTCGATATAGAAGAAGAAACGATAAAGAAAAGAAACTCCTTTGATTTTAAGAGGAGCTACTCGGTTCAGTGAACATCCGAAGAGGCACGAAGCGTGTCCAGAGGCTATTAAAGACCATCTACCTGACCCTAAAACAATACTACGAGAGCCTTGGCGCAGGTGCAACGGGCCAGCCTTTCCACGTGGCTTTCTCTCTCTCTCTTTCTCTCTGTCCCTCTCTCCCTCTTTTTCTCTTTTTTTCTTTTTCTCTTTCCTTCCCTTCTTTCTTTCTTCTTCTTCTTCTTTCTTCTTTCTTTTTTCTTTCTTATTCTTCTCTCACGAATCAACTACGTAACGGAGTATCGGAAGAAGACCTTTGATCCTCGCACTTTGTTCCGAACGATCGGTCGATCGGCTCGTTCTCGTCGGGAATTAATTCAATTAAGGGATTAATTAGCGCGACTCGCTGTCACTTCTCAGACGGCTTCAATTTGCATTCGGTGAACATTAGTTAGTATCCTCTTTTGATCGGATATTAACGATAGTACTTTATGAAAGATCTACGGAGTTGATTCATTTTAATTTTCTTATTTTTATCATGACATTTTATCTATTAATGGAAGAATAATTTTTTTTTTATTGATTTCATTTACATCATACTAATAATATTATATCCCATTGATCACAGAATAGTTCAACGTGAATACATAACTTAGTTATATATTTTATTCTTCAAGATGTTTTCTCTCTCTCTCTCTCTCTCTCTCTCATATATATATATATATTAAAGTTATTTTTCTTTTCTTACTTCTGCGTTACTTTTATTTTATCTATACGTTTCTATATATGCTTTATGAACGCTATAATATTCGTATGGATGAGTCACTCTATAATCCTCTAGGGATCATTGATCAATGCAAAAGGAAAAGATATAAAGAGAAAAGAAAAGAAGGAACCCTTTCGTGTAAGGGTTCAGAGTATCGATTAAATTTCCTCGAAAGGACGAGGAAATACTATAGTGGCACGTTCACGCATTCCACGAGGTGCACTTCCGTAAAGGGATGGATCGTGGCAGTCCGGAGGGGATTTCCGGTGTGCGTATGCGCAATGAAGCTTTTTATGCGGGCGGACAGAAGGTGCCACAGGGCATTCGAGTCATCTTTTCTCATTCAAGCGGAAAGAGAGAAAGAGAGAGAGATAGAAAGAGAGAGAAAGAGAGAGAGAGAGAGAGAGAGAGATAAAGATAGTGGGAGTTACCGGAGAACAAACCGCGGAATGTTGAAGTACGAGACGTGCGCTGCTCCCGGCGAATTCATATTGTTGATTAGAAAATTTTCCTTCGATCAACACGAAATTAATTACATTTTTAAAATAATCGATTAATATTATCAAACGATTAGATACAACGATTAGATAATTT
This sequence comes from Vespa velutina, assembly GCF_912470025.1. Classification (NCBI taxonomy): domain Eukaryota; kingdom Metazoa; phylum Arthropoda; class Insecta; order Hymenoptera; family Vespidae; genus Vespa; species Vespa velutina. Next base: position 1,354,007 of record NC_062202.1, read on the forward strand.
AAATTGATTGGTATTCTTAATAATAAATTAATATTATTTGTGTTTATGTATTTATTATTTATATATATTCACTATATTTGTACTATTATTATTATTATTATTATTTACCTGTTAATAGGGTAAAATTTAATCAATTGATTTTTTACAAGACTATAGCTACTTGAAAGGAATTCAATCTCTCTCTCTCTCTCTCTCTCTCTCTCTCTCTCTCTCTCTCTCCCTTTAAATATATACATATATTTATTTATTTTTTTATTTTATTGAATAGAAAAAGAAAACACGAGAGGCAATACGATCTTATTGTCCAAATCCCATAAAAATCACTATTATTATTTACCTGTTAATAGGGTAAAATTTAAGCAATTGATTTTTTACAAGACTATAGCTACTTGAAAGGAATTCACTCTCTCTCTCTCTCTCTCTCTCTCTCTCTCTCTCTCTCTCTCTCCCTTTAAATATATACATATATTTATTTATTTTTTTATTTTATTGAATAGAAAAAGAAAACACGAGAGGCAATACGATCTTATTGTCCAAATCCCATAAAAATCACTAACGCGTAATTATATCGTAGCTAGCACAAAAGAGCATTGTAAACGTTAGCCAGATCGTTCCGCGTACATGAACCATACTGGGAAAGTCTCCATAGCAACTTGGCATTGATTGTAACTTCAAGAGAGAAAGATCCTTTTATCAAGATAATAGCTATCCGAAGGGAGAATCGATGTTTTGTTTGAGGGAAATCGATCTTTCTGACATATATATATATATATATATATATATATATATATATGTATATATATTTATATATATATATGTATATATATATATATGCACGTTTAGTTACCTGAGTATTTTATTTGCTTGGTTATAGAGGTGTTATCTTACGTTGTCCACGTGGTACATAGCCTCATCGAAGAAGTATCGAATGTTGCACAGCATAAGGGCAACGTTAAACAGGACCAAATTACATAAAACGTATCTCTTCCTTGTCTTTCTCACTCGTTTTACATATATCTCTCTTTTTTATTTACTGTTCTTTTTTTTTTTTCACTTTCTCTTTTTCGTTTCTTTCTCTTTAGCTCGTGCGTTCTCGTATATATATATATATATAATATATATATATATATATTTTTTTTTGTTTTTAATTTTATTCAGGACATACGAGACACTACGGTTCTGCGTTTCAAGCTAATTTTCCGACTCATTGAATACTTCAGTCAAACGGGGGGAAGATAAATTTTCGAATATTTTTATTTCATCTTATTGTATTTTATCAACTCCGATCTGTTTTTAATTCGATAGAGAAAATAAATATTATAAAATAATGCATAAATAATAGTATAAGATGAAAATAAATAATGATGAAGATGTATATTACATGTATGAGTATAAAAATGTAATATTTTTTTATCAGTCTGAAGTTATTATAAATGTGTAAGAGTACGAACAGGGGAGTGAAATGTTTATTACGTGTATAGATCATTGGATATACATTGTTACTTTATATAAAATTACATAGGATTGAATAATACAGTATATTGCAATTTAGAATATATTCTTATATTTGAATCGTTTTATTACAAGTTATAATATTATTTTTATATTTTTATTTATAAACATATAGATATATTATTTTTGTGATATTTATCTGCTTGATTGTATAATCCATCGATCTTTCATTTGTAATATAGATAATTTAAAAAATAGAAAATTCTTTTATATATATATATATATATATATATATATATATATATAAAACATGATTTTATAGGAGATATAGAAGAGAATTCGAAAAATAACCAGAAAGTTATTAGGACAAGTATTAAAATAGTTTCTCTTTGTTCACTTTTCTATTCTTTTATCTTCTTCGTATATTTCGATTCGAGAATGGTTGAATATTTACTAGGCGAGGGAGCGAGGTGAAATAATCGTATAAGGTAGAAAAGAAGCTCCAAGCCGTAGATGGTTCGCAACAGTAGCAGCTTTGCTCTGCTCTGCTCTGCTCTGATCTGGTCTGGTCTGGTCTGGTTAAGCAAAAACTAGGATAGGCTTAGATGGTTCACCACCAGCGGTGCTCCGAGATACCGCTGGAAATGAAATGAAATGAAACTAAAGGGAAGATAGTGAGAGCTTAACCAACGAGTATTCGAATCTGATGAAACGGTTTTCCATTCTTTCTTTTCTTTTCTCGTCTTTTTTTTTCTGTTTTTTTTTTCTTTTTCTTTTTTTCTTTTACGCCCTCACTCGCTTCAACATCAATTTGATCTATATTGAATTAGAATAATTCCTTACGCTTTTCTTTTTTATTATCCATCTGTTTTCTTTTTTTTTTCTTTTTTTTTTTTTTTTCCTTGCTTTTTCTTTTTCTTTTTCTTTTTTAATTTTCGATCATTTATATTTTTTATAATAAATATTTTGTAATCGTATCTTTCGATAATTTCTCTTTCTATCTTTTAATAAATATTATCTCGAAAAATTTATATATATATATATATACATGTAAAGATGTTGTCAAGAAAAAATTTATGTATGTATTTTTTTTAATCATATTTCTTTTTATTATTTTTAATTTGGAAAAGTTGTTAGAAAAAAGAAATCTAACACATCGGGTCGTCGATTGTTAAGATCTTCTTCCTCGTTCTATGATTTCGTAAGAGCTTGATTTCAGCGGATGCTGCATATAGAAAAGATGAGTGCAAGAAATCCAAGGTTGCTAGAGACTTTAATGATCCAGTTTCTTCAACGTATGTGTATGTGTGTGTGTGTGTGTATGTGCATGTGTGTTTGCACGTGCATGTCTATGCCCCCGTCTGTTTTTAATTCAACATTATGCATTCGTTCATCCGGCTATGCCACGTCAAAGATCGTACTCTCCTTATGTGTTCTAAATCTCATTGCATGCAAGTACTTTCTTGCTTCCATGAATATCTCGAAATGATCATAGGTAGTCATCGTTCGATGGAAAATGCATTTGTATCGTCATCGTCATCATCATCGAAAGAGAAAGAAAACTTTCCTTGTTTCGTTCATTAAATTCAATGAATTATTATTTCATTGGCTCTTTACT
>NC_062202.1:1362076-1370752 GCF_912470025.1 Vespa velutina
AGAGAGAGAGTCGATTTTAAAGTTAAATCGAAAGAGTAAGAGTAAGAGTAAGAGAGAGAGAGAGAGAGAGAGAGAGAAAAAGGGAAAGGGTGAAGGATCGTAGGGCTACTCTCGCCACAGTCCAGTATCTCGTTATTCGAGAATGAAGAGAAAGAGAATGAAGAGAGAGAGAGAGGGAGGGTGGGGGTGGGTAGGGGTAGGGGGAGGGGGAGGGGGCGAAGGAGAGAAGGAGGAGGAGAAGGCGTCTTTTCGGTTGGTATAAAAAGTAAAAGAAAGGGACAAGGCTGCCTGGAGGACACGCGTGCAGGAAATGCCGTGGCCCTTTGGAATGCGATTCAACGATAGAAGTTATGTATATTTGTATATGTATGTATGTATATGTATTTGTATACAGACAAACGAAATCCATTCTAACGCGATGCATACACGTCGAGGGAGAACCCTTCGTGCGATTTGACGTCGTTCGGTTGGACGAAGAACGGTAGGTAGGTCTATGGGGGGGGGAGGAGGAGGAGGAGGAGGAGGAGGATGAGGTAGAAGTAGGAAGACGGAGAAGAAGAAGAAGAAGAAAGAGGAGGAAGAGAAGGAGAAGACTTCTCTTCTCTTTTCTTCTCTCTCTCTCGCTCTCTCTCGCTCTCTCTCGCTCTCTCTCTCTCTCTCTCTCGCTCTCTTCTTGGAGAGACGTGACGAGCCTCTCGATGCGAATTTCTAAGCCACTCCGACGGCTTCGCGAGTTCCCGCATCTTCTTATTCTTCTTTTCAAGATTGCCGCAATTTTTCTTCTTTTTTCTTTTCTTTTTTTTCTTTTTTTTTTTTTCTTTTTTTACTTTCTTCCTTTCTTTTCTTATTCCTTCGTTTCTTTCCCTTTTTCTCTATCTTTCCTTTTCTTTTCCTTTTTTTTCTCTTCTTCTTTTTCTTTTCTTTATTTTTTTTGATTCTTTCTTTTTTTCTTTTTTTTTTCTTTTTTTGTTTTTTTTTTTTTTAAATTTTTGTTTTCTTTTTTGCCAAACAACAAGTCCTTCCGTTACGTTTCCTTTCTTTTCTTTTCTTTTTCCTTTCTTCTTTTTTTCTTCTTTTTTCGTTCTCTGTTTAATCTGTGTTTTCCAACATTCTCTTTGTCTTGATCGCAAAAAAAAGTGAGATTAATTGTTCTCGCGTTGATAGATGCGATTATACGATGATTGGCGAATATTATTATGGAATATATGTAATGATATGTAATGATATGTAATGATATAAACGCAAAGAAAATAATGAAATAACATGAAAGAAAACGATGGATATAAGGTTTCAATGGATATTAGTTGGTTTACGAGTAAATGAAAAAAGAATAATAATAATAATAATAATAATAATAATAATAATAATAATAATAATAATAATAATAATAATAATAATAATAATATAATATGCAAAATATATGGATATAATATGTAATATGTTGTATGATCAAAGTGAAACTCACGTTTCTCTCGTTTATACGTGTTAACGATTTCGTTTAGCATAGGTGTTACATTCGATGTAACAATTACATATAAAAGATGTCTTGCGTGTTGGTAAGAAAAGAAGATAGAAAAAGTTTCCACCGGATGTTGTGTCATTCCAAATGCAATTCGCAATTCCACTTTGTACAACGTAACGTTCTTTCAACTTGTAACATCGAGCCCATAGAAAAATTCATTCAATCTATTTCGATGCATCTGCAGTTTCTCAGTACGGACATGCGAACTCCGTTTCTTCGACGTAATACTTCCGTTTCGTTTCCTTCCGACATTAGAAAACGAAAGAAAGAAAGAAAGAAAGAAAGGTAGAAAGAAAGAAAGAATATTACGGTTACGTCTAATTTTCTAATTCGCTTAATACGATTTTATTTTTATGATTAAAAAAAAAAAAAAAAAAAAGAAAAAAAAACAAGAAAACAAAAAAAAAGAAAAAGAAAACTTATCATTAATCTTTCAATTCTCCGCTGTGTCCTTAATCGATCTAGAAAAAAAAAAAAAAAAAAAAAAAAAAAAAAAAAAAAAAGAAAATATTCGAAATGTTTCAAAAACTATATTTTAAAAGTTTAAAAAGTATATCAAACATTTCGTATAACGTGTCTTTAAACAAACAAATTTTAAATGACAATTTTAAATGATTTCGTATAAGACGAGAGGAAAAAGAGAAAAGAGAAAAACATCTGTCGAATGTTTGAAATTTTCTAAAGGATTATTTTCCGAATGTTTTTAATATGTTTCAAAAAAAATTCTGCTCCATAAGGATTAACGAAATGTTTTGAAAGTATTTCTAAAAAAAGAGAAAAGGAAAAAGAAAAATGTAATTTTGCTTTAAAATTTACAACAGTTTACCAAAAGAGGGAGAGAGAGAGAGAGTGTGTGTGTGTGTGTGTGTGTGTGTGTATGAGAAGGTCGATAAGGAAAATTGCAGAAAAGTAGAATCAGGTGAATCAAGGTAGACTGGGTTGTTGTGTCGGCTTTGTGCAACACCACGCGGAACGCGCTGCATCATCCATTCGGATGGAGGATACGGGCAACGAGGAGAAAAACTAGGAGGCGCAGATGCGTAGATAGATTTTTATCGTTCGCCAGTGCAAAGCCGACTGGGTGCGATGCACCAGGAGAACTGCATGTGGCTCTTGTTTGCACGATAGACGCATACTAACCGTCCTCCTTCCACTCTCCTCTCTCTCTCTCTCTCTCTCTCTCTCTCTTTCTCTTTCTCTTTCCCTTTCCCTATCTCTCCTATTTACCAAGTTTATATGTCTCACGCAAACGGTTTGTCTCGAAAAACGAGTGGAAGCTAATGGCGCGCTAATTAACGAATTAACCCGTAATTACTTTGAACTTAAACTCTATTTTTACAATTTATCAGATAGTTTTATATCGTTTTATTAAGACATTATCGCATTTCTTTTTGTCAAATAATTTATTATCCTTCATTTATCCCGATAATTAATTTAGTCTGATTGATATTGAAATTTTTATTATATGCTTTCTGATAAATATCTCTTTTTTTTTTTTTTTTCTTTTCCTTCCTTCTTTTCTTAAACAAATCGATCCAACGAATACGTGATCTTTTTTTCGTAAGATACATTGCGACGTAGCGATGTGATTTTAAAGATAACAAAAAAAAAAAAAAAAAGAAAAGAAAAGAGAAAAAAAAGAAAGAAAAAAGACAAAGAAAAATAAACGAATTATTTTTTTGGAAATGTCATAAACGTATTAGAAAATTTATTCGATAGCCGGCAGGGATATCACGTTAAAATGACTTTCCCATACATCCAATCTGATAATGTTCACGAACGTGAAATCGACCTCATAAGAACAGATTTTTATCGTGAACAAGTGAAATCGTTTGACTATCGGTGTTCGTCCCATTTGAAAATATTGTTCTCATAATGTGTCCGGTGTACGCCATTAGATTCTTCCTTTCTCTCTCTCTCTCTCTCTCTTCGTCTATCTGTCTCTCTGTATTTCTCTTTTACTCTTAATATCAACCCTGGTATCTATTTGAAACACTATGATTATGTTGATAAGTAAGAATCAAGGTGGAGTTTCGGTACGCTTTCGCGTTTCCTGGGAAACTCCTCCCTTTCGTCGCACATTTTTCTTAGTATATATTCAAGATAAGACCATCTTTCTCTTTCTCTCTCTCTCTCTCTCTCTTACTAACAGTAATCCTTAAGCATATTCATTAACCACGTCACGTGGGCGTCTCCTTCCATTTCCGATCAGCAGCCTTCTATCTTCAGTAATTTCCATTCGTTTCACGCTTCAAGTTCTGGCGACTAAATTTTCAAAGAATTTTCAATATACACATCGAGAAAGAAAGAAAGAAAGAAAGAAAGAAAGGAAGAAAGGAAGGAAGAAAGAGAAGGAGGACTTATTTTATTAATATCTTTTTATCGAGTAAGTCGAACGAAAAAAATTTATAGGCATATTTATGTTATCAACGCAACATTCGACAATGGACCGTAGTCGGATGCTGCTTGGACAACGTCATTTGCATTCTCCGATAAGATAGTTTCTCTCTTTTTTATATAATTCTTTTCTTTTTCTTTTTCCTTTTCTTTTTCTTTTTCTTTCCTTTTTATCCTTTTCATTTTTTTCTTTTCTTTTTTTTCTTTCTTTTTTTTTTTCTTTTTTTTTTTTTTTTTTGAACGTAAAATTTATTAAACGTTCGAGGAATATTCGAAAGTAATCCGAGATAAAATTTCTTGGTCACAGTCCATGTTAATAATATTCTTATTATTAGCTGGATAGGCTAATTTTGCTTTTTCTTTTTCTTTTTCTTTTGTTTTTTTTTTTTGTTTTTTTTTTTTTTTATTCGTTGAACGGTCATTCGCTTATTTGATTGACGTTTTATTAATAAGCAGTTGTCGATTATCATTAGATCAAGAAGTCATTCTCCGAATTGAAACTCAATTGGGAATGTCTAAACGTTAAATATTCCAAAACATTTAATATATGTTCAAAAGGAAAAAAGAAAATAAGAAAATGTTTCTAAAGGCGAACGTGTAATACGTTCGTGTAAAATATTCTATGATTCGTTTATGGCGTTTTAAAAAAAAAAACAAATATTGTGTCTCGAATTTTTCGTAAGAAATTTACTATCTACTAAATGTCTAAAATGTTTTGAATCTTTTATTCGAAAGAAAAAAAAAAAAAAAAAAAAAAAAGAAAAGAAAAAAAAAAGATAAAGAAAGAAATGAATTAGAAATTGGCAAATATAGAAACGAAATGATAAAGAAAAATAAACACCTGTCGTCGAATTGAATTTTCTTTTCTTTTCTTTTTTTTCTTTTTTTTCTTTTTTAGAAATACTTTGAAATATCAAAGTGCACAGGTGAAACAATTACATATTTCGAGGATCGGAATTCACGATTGACGAAGAGACGATCGTGATTTATGTTAGCGCGTCGCCTTGGTAAAATTCACGGCCGTCGCGCGATCGAAGCGATCGAAGCGATCCAATGCGTTTCACGATCGTCGGATCCGACTCGCTCGATATCGATCGCGTCGCTCGATTTGCTCGATTCGCTCGGCTGGTCCTCGGGAGAAGCTTGATTTTCTTCGACGGCTGGAAATTCCAGTGATCGAGGGCAATAAAAACAAAAAAACAAAAAAAAAAAAAGAAAAGAAAAATGAAATAAAATAAAATAAAAAGGGAAAAAAAAAATAATAAAATGGAAGAGAAAAGTCGCGGAAATAAAGGGATATAACATTTCATTGAGTGATTCTTTTGAACGAACGTTTCTTAAAAGATTTTGCAAACTGGATTGCTTATTTAGATTTTTATAACAGAATTGAATTTTTTTTTTAAACAATTCTTTCTAATATACATCGATAATGGAATATTTTGCTTGATAAGATTGAAAAGAAAAGGAAAAAGAAAAGAAAAGAAAAGAAAAGAAAAAAGAAAAGAAAAAAAAACAAACATCTTTTCAACAGATTATTTTTATAAAAAAAGAATTCTCTAAACATCGATTCTCTAATTGCGATAAAATGATACACACGGTACGTACATTAATGTAATAAAAATCGATCAATCAAAGTAAATAACATAACATTCGTCCGATGTCTTTATAAATATAATCCTTTCGTGTAATTAGAAAGTAAATGGGTATTATAAAAGTAGTAGGTCAAGTTTATATGTAATATTTTTCTCTTTTGCCTTTGATAAAAAGTTCGAAAAGAAAAAAAAGAAAAAAAAAAAATGTTGAATAAGCTCGAACGAAAGTTTACTATGAGTTTTCTTTAAGTCATACTTCCTCAACTTTTCTTTTGTTCTCTACTTCTTCTTCTTCTACTTCTTCTTCTTCTTCTTCTTCTTCTTCTTCTTCTTCTTCCTTTCTCGATCTCTCTTTGTCCTCGTTCTACTCTTCATCTGGTATTATGCGTATGATCGATAAGCCCAGGCCGTTCTCCTTTCCTTCTTCTCCTTTCTTGCCACGACATCCGCTGTTACGCTTAGAACTCGTAAATACCCCCGGCTGTCTGTGATTTATCGCATCGTCAGGATTGCAGTTATGTTTTCTGTCATGTTCGCTAAGAATCCTCTCTCTCTTTCTTTCTCTCTCTCTCTCTCTCTTTTTCTCTCTTTATCTATGTGTTTCTCTTCTTTGCCTGCAAGCCTCTGGACCGTTTTGCGATTGCGATTGTGCTTACTCGAGTCTAGTGGAATAGAAAGGAGAGAAAAAGAAAAAAAAAAAAAAAAAAAAAAGGGAGAAAAAACAAAAGAAAAAGAAGAAGAAGAAAAAAGAAAAAAGAAAAAAGAAAGAAAAAGAAAGAACCGAACGATGAACATTCTCGTAATGTTCCAGGATTTAGAAAACTATCGTGGACGATAAGATTTATACGATAAGGACTTGATAGGCATTTCGTAGAAAGGCCTTTCTCCTTTTATCGATCCCAGTAACTAACGATCGTTTGCTCTTTTAAAATTTGAGATACGATGATTTCTTTTTTAAGAATGTATTTCGTTGACTTGATAATATTTTCAATTTAATTTAAATTAAAGAAAAAAAAAAAAAAAAGAAAAAAAAGAGAAAAAGAAATTTAATTAAAAAAAAAAAAATTTTTTTTTATAGTTATCAATTTGAACGAAAAAAACGCACTTGTCTATTTGTATGTTATATATATATATATATATATATATATATATATATATATATATATATATAAATGAAAATTCAATTATCGCGCAATTATTGGATTGTTGCAAAAAAATCAAATTTTATTATACGAATATATTCCTTTCCTAGAAAATAATGACAATTTCGTTAATGAATTTTAAAGACGAAAATGAAGGAGACGGATAATAATGAGAAATGATAGGGACGATAGATCGTATCATGGTTGTTCGATCTTCGATGTAAATCTTTTCCTCTTAACTATTATACGTTCGAATCGACACGCTTGTCTTCCCTTCTCTGGACCTTCCTGTCTTTCTTTCTCATATTCTTCCCTTCTCGTCTCTCTCTCTCTCTCTCTCTCTCTCTCTCTGTCTCTGTCTCTGTCTCTGTCTCTGTCTCTCTCTCTGTCTCTTAACTTCATTCTACATCGGCATCCTCTGTAACGAAGCTCTCATAGATATGCCAAGTGATTTATCGCATCGACGAGATGTATTAACGTTTCCACCAGTATTACGGCATCTTCTCATCTCGTTCGGGTCCGGTTGGAATGAGATGAATAATAAAAATGAAAATGAAAAAAATGTAAAAAAAGAGAGAAGAAGAAAAAAAAGAAAGAATAAATAAAAGAATAAAAAAAGAGAAAGATGAGGAGGAGGAGGAGGAGGAGGAGGAGGAGGAGGGAGGGGAAGAAAAAAAAAGTTCAAAATAAAAGGGAAGGAGAAGGAAAGGGAGAAACGGTAACGCGAGTTTGATATTATACCCGACATGCCAGGTAGGCTGCTGCCATAAGCAGCACCGGCCCCCATCGAGAAAAGAAGACTGCATTTCCACGCCGTAAAGAAGAATGATTTATGGTGACACGTTCTACACGTTGTATGTTTGTGTATATCTATGTGTATGTCTGTATTTGTGGACTCGCGATAAAATACTCTTTCTACTGATAGAGAGAGAGAGAGAGAGAGAGAGAGAGAGAGAGAGAGAGAGAGAGAGAGAGAGAGAGAGAGAGAGAGAGAGAGAGAGAGTGAGAGATAGAGATAGAGATAGAATGAGAAATATAGGAGTATACAGTTTTCTTGTAGATGGAGAGAAAGAGAGAGAGAGAGAGAGAGAGAGAGAGAGAGAGAGAGAGAGAGAGAGAGAGAGGAGGAAGTAATCTCTATCTCACTTTTCTTTATTTTTTAATTATTTTTATTGGATTCTCGTGAATAATTATTGCCAGGAAATATATAATAATATGTTACAATATTGTATTATTTCTTTTGAAATTTTTATTTTATATTAAACTTATAGCTACATACTTATATGCATATATTTTTTTTATATTTATGATTTAATAAAATTTTATCGTAAACATATATATATACATATAAATATATAATTATGAATACATATATATATATATATATATATATATATATATATATATCTTCTTTTATTTTATATTTGAATGATTGACTTTAATCACAATCTCATGCATTTACAAAGATGTATTATCGTATCGTTTTCTCGTCCTACGAGCATGTAAATTCTCAGCAGGAAATTGTCGAAGTGATTAGATAAACTAGAAAGACAACGACAACAACCACGTGTATGTTCATTGCGATAAAACGATGGGTTACAAATCGTTTGTTATCTTAACGATCGTCGATAGTAATTAAGTTGACTAAGGAGAAGGACAATGAATGAGAGAGAGAAAGAGAAAGAGAAAGAGAAAGAGAGAGAGAGAGAGAGAGAGAGAGAAAGAGAAGAAGAAGAAAAAAGAGATAGAGAGATAGAGGGTTAAGAGAATAGAATTTTTTAACAGGACGAGGATGATGATAATGATGATGAGCAAGAGGGAGAAAGAAAGGAAAAAGAAAACGAAGAAGTAAAATGAGAAAAAGAAATAGAAATGGAAATAGAAGAAAAAGAAGAAGAAGAAGAAGAAGTAGAAGAAGAAGAAGAAGAAGAATCAAACAAAGGCTAATTTCCGTATATCCCTCGATCCCTTCGGCTGTTCGAACGTTTTACGGAATCGAATGAGTTGAACAGGTGCAGGAATC
>NC_062202.1:1376252-1378752 GCF_912470025.1 Vespa velutina
AGCTTGGCCGTACATTTGTCGCCTTGCCAAACCCCGAAGGAACGAAAGAGGGCTGCTGAGAGAGAGAGAAAGAGAGAGAGAGAGAGAGTGAGAGAGAGAGAGGGTGGGAGGAAGGGAGAGAGGGAAAAAGGAGGGATCCTTCGTGTAGTGTGTATCCAACACCTCACTCAGATTTCTTTTCGCGAGGCTCGTCACACTTTCGTAAAATGCCGATAGACGTAGATTCGTCAGAAGAAAATAGAGAAACCCTTAAAGGAGTGCTAAATGTGCTGAGAGTGCTTGAAAAAGAGAAGATGGGGATAAAGAATGAAACGATTGTGCCGATTCCCAATGACGTGTCTTTTTCCTTCTTTAAAACGATTTCGCGGAACCTTGGTTACTCTCTCGTATCAAAGTTTCTTAGATTTGAATATTATAAATTATAAATTATAATGACAAACATTTATACATTTCGATCATATGATTATATGATTTTATGATGAATCGATCATTCAAAAAAAAAAAAAAAGAAAAAAAAAGAAAGAAAGAAAGAAAGAAAGAAAGAAAGGAAAAAAAAAAGCCGAGATGTACGTGATAATCACTTTTGCATTTATTAATATTACATTTATATCGGATTATTTAATTAATTACATTTATATTGTTGATTAAATAATATAATAATTTAATATGGCGTAATATGTTTCGTTTCATCAAACGATTGGATTTCAGAGGGAATGAAGTTTCGAATTCTGTTTGTGGAAGCCACGCGAGAAATAGAAAACAATTTACTATAATTAGACATTACAGTTTGTGATTCTGAGAGTAGCAAGAGAAGGAGGAGGAGAAGGAGGTGGCGGAGGTGGAGGTGGAGGTGGAGATGGTGGTGGATGAAGAGAAGGAGATGGTGATGGTTGTTAGTGATGGTGGAGGGTAGGGAAGAGGGGCTGTGGATAGCTGTCTGGTATGTAAGGCAGATCATCAGAGGCACGCGCGAGTTTTGCTCCAGAGGCTTCCGTTTTCTGGCCAACTGAGTTTGCTCTTCCTATCGCCCTTGCCCGTGAATTTCAACGCCAACGAAAATTGCAAATCCGTCAGCCTGACGAATCACCGTAAACGATATTTTCCTTTCATTATTTTTCTATTTTAAGTTGAAGCAAGAATAATACATACATACATATAATACATATATACATATATACATACATACATACGTAATTGTTCGTTCGTTCGTTCATTTTATTAACGCGTACGAATTAATTAAAATAATATAATAATTGATTCTATTATAATATTTATTATTTTTGATTTAATATTTCAATATCAATTAATTAAAAATTTTCACTTTTTACGATCATACATGAGAAATATTTTGCTTATTAGATATATTCGCTATTTGATAATATCTGAAATATAAAATAATGAATATTATTTACGATAGATTAATTTGATTGATAAAAGATTGTGAAAGATGTGTATATTTATTTGTAAATAAATAAATGAATAAACGAACAAGCGATAATACGTGCTATGACAATAAGGAAACTGTCGTGAAGGATGCAATAAAAGAGGAAAAAGAAGAAAGAAAGAAAGAAAAAAAAAAAGAAAAAAAAAAGAATAGAAAGAAAAGTGAATTAAAAGGTGTGATCGATAAATGTCATGTTATTGATACTCGCCCACCAAATGTCAATAGATTATAGAAACATAGTGCACGTATGTAGGTGATATCCATATACAATTCTTACACACACACACACACACACACATATATATATATATATATACGCTCACGCTCTTATTCAACGATTAATTAAAAGGTGGACACTGGCGCAAAAGTTACGTCGTTGAAACGGCAGAATGGATCGAAGAGAGCGTGGGGTCAGTGTACGAAGCTATTTCAACGACGTAGACTAGAGCTATATACCTACTCTCCATCGGCTAAACTCTATTATTTATTTACGGCCGTGTGCTTCGTACTATCGCGGACGGGCTTTGACACGCTTGTAAAATACATTTTCTTGGCTTCTCGAAGTCTTATCTACACACGAACATCCTACGAACCTCCGTTTCATTTTAAATCTAACCTCTATCTTATTTTTCTATTTCTCCTTTTTTTTTTTTTTCTTTTCCTTCATTTGCTTCTTTCTTTTTTTTTCCTTTTTTTTTTTTTTTTTTTTTTTTTTTTTTTTTTTTATCGAACTAGAAAATCGACTTACAAAACGCGCCATTGATAAATACTCTCTCTGTTTTTATTTTTATTTTTTTTTTTTTTTCTTTCTTTTTATTAAACAGGAAGTAAGTTTATTATAGATCTTAAATTTATATGCATATGTACAATGAATATATATATATATATATATATATATATATATATATATATATATTATTGTATATAATGTGTAATAATTAGATTAGATTTGATTTCTATGATTAATATATAATATCGTTTATCGCATATGTCTTTTGTTATATTATCGTTGATTATTTTATCATTTATCAGGATGTTTTATTATTTATATTCGAT
>NC_062202.1:1381252-1386252 GCF_912470025.1 Vespa velutina
GAACCAAGCGAAACTTTATAGTTATTTCCACGTATCTTGCGCCCTTTCTCTTTTAAAACCTTGCCGAGATTCAACGCAAACCTTTCGGAAGAATTCACTCTTTATTACACTTATTACGCGGAGTTCTCTCTCTCTCTCTCTCTCTCTCTCTTTCTCTCTCGCGAAGGACTCCGAATGACTCCGAACGATGTCGACGCTAAATCGAATATTTTATTAAATGTACGCCCCTTGTCGGATCGCGTTAAGAGTTTTTGAATTTTCTTCTACATATTCCTTCTTTTTAGTTTATTATTATTATTATTATTATTATTATTATTATTATTATTATTATTTCTTTTTTTTTCTTTTTTTTTTTTTTTTTTTGTTATTTTTATCTTTGTTCGGTGAAGGGAAAGAGGAAGAAATCAAGGAGTATCTCAAAATATGAATATTTTTTTTTATTAATTAACGCGTACGCATAGAATTACGGAAGTACAGTAATATTCAAATGTTCCAAACTATGTGATTATGTGTTTTTGGCAAAGAAAAAGAAAAAGAAAAAACAAAACAAAAAAAAAAAGAAGAAAAGAAAAAAGGAAAAGAAACGAAAAAATGAATCGTATTGTTATTATTTTTATCTATGTATGTATGCATTGATCGAATAATTTATTTGCATTTTATATGACATCTCGTTTAAATTATTATTATTATGATATTTTTCGATGTTCTCTCACGTGTTATTAAAATTTTATGGATTTGATATGAATTTGATGTTATTAACATGTCATTTTACATAGAATATACATAATCTTTTAATAAGATTAATTATCTCTAATTAATTTCCTCTTCGTCATGTTACAATTGTTAATATGGATTGAAATAAATACGAATTTGCTCGTTAATCATTCAGTTGCTCGTTAAGAAATTCCTCATGTGATACACACAATAGATTTTATACATAAATCTTACTGACAATATTATTAAATCTGATAATTATAAATATACTATTAATTAACCTGTACATAGTTACGTAGATTTTATAATTGATATTATGACGATATTAAATAACTTTATGACGCAATATGTGCTTATGCTGCATGCCACATTTCGGAAGAATTCGATAATGATTAGAGAAATTTAAAAAAAAAACAAAAAAAGGAAAAAGAAAAAGGAATGAGAAACAAGGACAAAAATAACGACGATAAAAAAAAAAAACCAGCGGAAAAATGATGATAAAAATCGGACGAAAAATGATGATAAAAAATAAGACCGAAAATGATGACAAAAATAAAATAAAAAGGAAAAAAAAAAAAAAAAGAAAAAAGAAAAAACAAGATAAAGAAAGAGAAAAAGAAAAAAGAAGGAATTATAGCAAGTAAAAAGGAACGATATACAAATGGTTCGGGTTTCGCTTTCGCGTAATAAAATCGTGCATCACTCTCCGTTTTATTTTCCCTTACCCTTTCGACTCTCTTCTGAATCAGCAGGTAGGCAGTCAGCAGAACGAGTATGTGTTTGTGTATATACACAAGGTGTATCGAGACAGCACCGCGCCTCAGCAAGGAGTGAAAGTACTCGGAATTCTTGCGGCCAGTTTGACTTCAGTGTTTCTCTCTCTCTCTCTCTCTCTTTCTCTCTCTTTCTCTCTCTTCTTTCTCTTTATCTCTCTCTCTCTCTCTCTCTCTCTCTATCTCTCTTTTTCTTTCTTGAAAGAGAACCTTACGCAACACGGAGCGTATGGTAACAGGTGTATTACTCGCATTAATAACGTGTGTCCTAGAGATCACGCAGGTTCGTTCGATACTAAAAACCATATCGACAATCTGTTTATATGTTAGTGGTAATGTGCGTTTGTATATGTGTGCGTGCGTGTGTGTGTATGTGAGAGAGAGAGAGAGAGAGAGAGAGAGAAAGAGAGTTTCTCTCGTATCGATTTTATGACTCGAAGTCGAAGGTCTTCGTAATATCGAGAGCAAGTACCTCGGTGAAGGAGGCTGCCATTTTTGTATATATATATGTGTGTGTGTGTGTGTGTGTGCAATATATATATATATATATATGTATGTACGTTTACTCTCGATGACGTTCCTGAGCGTGAAAATCATGTATACCGTGCTAATGACTTTTACTTCGATACACTTTAATCGCTTCTTGCACTATTGTTTTCTATTTTTTCTGTTTTATTAATTACACACCATCGGTGAAAGTATCGTTAAAATCGATCGTAAATATTGACGAGGATTTTTTTTATTAAAATTCTTTTTAGATCATTAATATAGAATTTAAAAAGATAATGAGATATTCGATGATATGATATAAAAAGATATGATATGTACATATATATATATATATATATATATATACATATATAATGTTATGTAATAATATGTATAACATCGATGATGTTGTATCATTTTAATTATCATTGTATCAATATGAATTTACTAATTTAGTTATATTGATATAATTGATTATTTTTTATTATTCTAATGAGCTTGGTATCAATGTCGATGCACTTTTTCAATAATTATTATATCGATAATAATAATAAAAATAATATTACATATAACATGTATATATATATATATATATATATATATATATATATATATAAACATTTTATTGAAAACAATAAAATAAATACTTTAAATTAAATGATAGGTAAAAGATGATATTGCAAAAGCTAATCTTGAGAGAAAAAAAATGTTCATCATCCATGGTTGTCACAATTATACCATAAAAACGGTAAATCTGTATAAGTAATCATCGATTGTGTAAAATGATATGGCGAAAGGAATGTAGAATCGATTAATCGCTGAACTAACACATAAAACTCTTCTAAGAAGCAAACGTTGGATTATTATTGATCTATGACACATGCACATATAATTACACATATATATATATATATAAATATATACACATAGATGATTTGCCCTCGTAACGCATTCTATGATACGTTCTATCTCTCTCTCTCTCTCTCCTTCTTTTTCTATTTTTTTTACACCGTCTAACGTGCTATCAACTTCGTGTATAACTTACAATTAGCGCGATTAACATCGTTAATCGGCGTGGACGATGTAAATTACGACCGTCTTTCATTGCGCACCGTTAATTTCCAATAATGTATTATCCACGTAATTTTCTATGTGTTGATACCTATATCTAAACATATACATATGTATATACATACATACATACATATATATGTACAAATATACATACATATATATATATATATATGTGTGTGTGTATAATTTTATCAGACGAAATAAAAGGAAAGTTTTAAACGATGGACCATTTACGATGGACAATTAGAAAAGATTGAAGCGTAACGAGAGATATTTAGATTTATCTCGTCGACGAGATAACAATGGAATTTTTTTTTTTTTTTTTTTTTTTTGATTTTAATTTTTTTCTTTTTTTTTTTTTTTTTTTTTTTTTTTTTTTTTCTTATTAAAAGAATTACTATCGTAATGGCTTTGAAAAGAACTACGATAAAAGTTTGACGTTAAATAGATGAATGCAATTCTATATGATTTGTATAAAAAGGAAAAGTTTTAATCTTAAAATAATGCTGTTTAGATTTGAAAATTTTTATATCGATAATCGTCTTAGTGATTATGACATCTTAAGCTTATCTATTTATTAATTATTTATTATTAAGTTATTATTAATTATTTATTAATTATTTATTATTAAGCTTATCTATTTAATAATTTTTATATGACGATATTATAAATGTTAATAATATAATATCATTTTATATATTACTATCTAAAAATTTTGATATATATATATATATATATATATTTATTTATTTAATAATTATTATATCAACATTAACATTTTTATTAAATTTCTATTATATTCGTTAATATTTAATAATTTCAAATATTATATCGTTACGATTGTTGTAACATTTATACTTTATTTTGTGAGAAAGAGTGAGAGAGAGAGAGAGAGAGAGAGAAAGAGAGAGAGATAGAAAAAGAGAGAGAGAAAATGAGCACATAAAAAAAAAATTGTACAAAATTATTAGTGATAATTAATGGGAAGATTGGAAGATGGGGAGTAAACGATTTGTTCACGTTCGATATTTTGACACGATAACGTGGAAATAAATTTCTCGAAAGTTAGACGAAAGATTCTCTCGGAATTAACAAGAAGATAGAAAGAGATTAGATTTTGTTGAATCTTGTTTCCACCCGTGTCTCCTCTTATTCCTTTGATAATATAAAGATATACATGCAAACAAGCATATCATATTCCTCGGTTGTCCATTTAGAATCGTCTACAAATCCTTTCTCCTTCCTCGTTAAGTCCCTGTTTAAGATGGTCTTAGACACGGTAACGATTTTATTTTTATAGTTCTCTCAGGGAATATAGCCGGGATGATCGTTTCTAAGCCGTCAATATGAGAAAAACGGATAGAAAGGAAATAGAGAGAGAAAGAAATAGAGTTAGAGAGTCACAATGATCTTCCTGTCCAATAAGCTCATTGATTTACCATTAAAAAAATAGGCTACTCGTTTTGAAAAGTTTTAATATCCAGTAAAACTTTCCAAATGACATTGAAAGAGAAAGAAAAAAAAAAATTGAAAGAAAAAAAAAGGAAGAAAAAAGAAAAAAAGAAAGGAAAGGAAAAAAAAATAACTTAAAAAAAAATTTCTTTTATTGTCTATAAATTTTGAAAGTCGTGCTACGACTTTCGATAAAAATCTCTCTCTCTCTCTCTCTCTCTCTCTCTCTCTCTCCAATAAATTACAAACTGTCGTAGTTGATTCTGTGGTGTTCAAAATAAAAAAAAGAAAAAAAAGAAAAAAAGGATAACGATAAAAAAATAGGACGAAGAAATTCGCGATGATGAAATTAAAGATATTTATCGATTAGAAACTTATTAATTAGCCTTTAAAGATTTTTAGAATGTATATTATGGTTATATATACTTATGAATAAGTATTATGCATTTATTGTTTTATTCGTATAGACTTTGAATAATTTTTTTTTTTCTTTTTTTT
>NC_062202.1:1391252-1408752 GCF_912470025.1 Vespa velutina
GGATAAGAGAAATAAAAATAATTTTCTTTTTTTTTTTTTTTTTTTTCTATCTTACTGGATATTAATTTCACTTTGTTGTCTTTAGCTTTCACATAATCATAGCGCTTTTCTAACACGCTAGGCACGTATTTAGAAGAGATGGAGATCGTTAGACCGTTCGTCTGCCGAAGGAACGCGCAGAATTTCCCTTTCTCTTCGCGATAGTAACACGACAACGTGCTTTCGATCTCGAGAGGTTGCTTCGAGTCGAAAGTCGCCCACTTTGATTCTTCATCATCATCATCATCTTCTTCTTCTTCTTCTTCTTCTTCTTCTTCTTCTTCTTCTTCCTCCTCCTCCTCCTTTTTCTTCTCCTTCTTCCTTTATTTATTTTCCTTTTTCTTTTTTATCTTCCTACTTCAATCGACAGATTTACGGAGAGACCATAGTGAGTACCAAATCGATGACCTACATTATTCCAAGACTTTCAGTGTCTCGACCGGGATGGGGGAGGGGGATATGTGTGTAGGTGTGTGTGCGTGCATGCGTGTCTGTGTATGTGTGTGTTTTTATGTGTATGTATTATATAAGTATATGTATATCGATCGTATAGAAAAGATCGAACGATCCAAAGGATTCAGATCTTTCTCACGGATCTTCGAATATGTATGTATAAAAGGTATAACTCGAACTCGTTTATTATGTGATAGAAAGAGATGGTTTATGGTGACGCTTGAAAAAACTCATTCGAGTCTTATTTTAAAATTTATATAAATGAATTTAAAAATGATGATTATATATATATATATATATATATATATATATATATATATATTTAATTGAATTTAAATAATAATTTTTAATTATTACATGAATTTAATTATATCTAGATCAAATAATGAAGGTAAAAAGAAAGGTAATATAAAGTGATATAACATTAAAATATTAATATAGAGAAAGAAAGAGAGATGAATATAAAAAAGATCGATCATTGGTATAACTTGTACATTCACTTCGTTTTTTGTTTTTTTCTTTTTTTCTTTTTTTTTTTTTTTTCTTTCACACTTCTGTCATCATTTTCATCATCATCATCATCATCATCATCATCATCATCGTCATCATCATTCTGCTTGTTGAAAAATTACCAGTACGAGATTTCGAGCAGTTGATTTCGCGCCTGCTACTCGTTCTCGATGTCGCGATCGCGATATATATTTCGAAGGTACCGACGAGAGAACAAGAAGAGAAATTTAAACATATATATGTATATATATGTGTGTGTATATATATATTTATGTATGTACGTATGTATGTATGTATGTATGTATGTATAGGTATATTTCGTTTTGGAAGGGCCGACAGGTGGTTTCCGTGCGAATTAACGAGTCTCGACGATTATCTTTCATACATACTTTTCGAGCCTAACAGCAACGAGCAGGAGACGTCTCTGAGACGTTTAATTGGCGGCTTGCTCCTGAACTCACTCGTGAAAGAGAGAAAGAGAGAGAGAGAGAGAGAGAGAGAGAGAAAGAGAGAGTTTGAATCTGTCGAAATATTTTCGGACAAAAAAGAATATCCGAAACCTCTGTCGAGAACAAAAAAATAAATGATCGATTGTTTCTGATGTTACTATTTAAAGAATAACATTTATATTACCTTCTCTCTGTTTGTTCTCTTTCTTTTTTTTTTTTTCTTTTTTTTTTTTTTTTCATTCGATTTGATTTAATTTTTTTGTTTTGTTTCTTTTTTAGAATCTTCATAAGTAGTATAACTAATTGTTTTCATGCTTTCTCTCTCTCTCTCTCTCTCTCTCTCTCTCTCTCTTATTTATTAATTAATTTTATTTAATTATTTTTTATCCTTTAATATCGATAAAGAATTTGTTAATAATTATAACAATTTTGTTTGTTTATTTTTGTTCTTTTCAGTCTCTCTCTCTCTCTTTCTTCCTATGTCTGTTATAATGTTATCCTTTTCTTTTTTTCTTCTTCTCTTGATATTAATTGATCGAAAGTTAATTTTTCATTACTTTTTCATTATTTTAATTAAACAATTATCATACAGAGAATTATCTATTAATTCGCATATACTCATATTCTCTATTGATATTCAGTATCTTTCTACTTGTCAGATAAAGAATATCATTTTTCACGATATATCCGTACAAGCGATCGATTTCGTAGAAGCATGTAAACCGTGAATTGGCACATATGAAGATAACAGGGAAGAAAATAAAATAAAAGAAAAGAAAAAAAAAGACAAGAAAAAAGAAAAAAGAATTTTCTCGTTCGGATCTTTTCTATTTTTATCTCGATAGAATCGTAACGCTATGCAACGTCCTCCGATATATAAAGAGATCGTTTCGTTCTTCCGTGTCGTTTGATATGGAAATGAAAGAAAAAGGGAAAAAGAGATGTAGATATATACATATATCTATACATATATCTATACATATATATGTATGTATGTATGTATATATCTATGTATATATACGCATAAGAAATTCTTGCTTTCTCAAGCACGGATACATTTATCTGGCTGCTGTGATCGGATGAACAAGTCCGATCGAGGTTCCAGTTTCATTTATATTGACTTTTGCTGCTCTCGGTTTTGTTACTCTGCGTTACCGAGAAGAGAGAGAGCGAGAGAGAGAGCGAGAGAGAGAGAGAGAGAGAGAGAGAGAGAGAGAGGATACACGTACGAGTTTTTGATAAAGTTAACCGGGGTAATTAGCGCGCCAACTATAATCATAGGTGATCTAGTTTGCATTAAAGAACTTCTTCTTTGTTTTATCTCGTGGGACCTGGTAATCTTGTGGTTTAGCTAGCGAATTCCTTTTACTTATTTACTCGTATTCTTTGCTCATAGAAGATGATAGAGGAAGAAGAAATTAATCCTCGTGGGTATTATAGAGATAAAGAAAAAATGATTTCTTCGTTATCTATCCTTTTTCCCTTTGGAAGAAAATTAATTGACATTTCTTTCGTTATTTCTTTCTTTTCTCTTCTTTTTTTTTTCTTTTTTTTTTTTTTTTTTTTTTTTCTGATAAATATACAAAGAGAAAGAAATGTTATTTCCATTCAAAAAATAAGAAAAAGAAAAGAATATAAGAAATAATAGAAATTTAGTATAGGGTAATATTGTAAATTGTTTAGATTTTGGATTAGTATATTATTAGAGATGAATATAAAAGATAAATGTTGTATTTGATGTATGATGATATATAATAAATAGAATATAATAATGTTTCGTTATTTATATATCCAAATAATTTATTTGATTAATTTATTCGAGAAGATTATAATTAATAATTAGATATAAATAACGAAAAATAGAATAGAGAGAGAGAGAGAGAGAGAGAGAGAGGAGAGAGAGAGAGAAAGAGAGAGATAAAAGATCTCATAGCTTAGAAAGACAATTGATCTTTTTTAATATATACCAGGTTATACCATTAATAAAATTATACACTGCAATTGAAATGAACTTCTTTAAAGATGATCATGATAAAAGGCCAGCGAATTCTTTGACTTTATTTCGAGTTTCCGTAAAAAAAAGAAAAAAGTAATTAAGAGATAGAAAGTGATTACGAGAAGTGGGGGAGGCATTTAAAAAGAAAAGGAAATGATAATTGTAAGATATTCCATTTTCATTTTTAATTTACTTACTTTACTTACTGTAATGTTAAATTTAATTAACGTTACAATTCATTCAAGTTTCAAGACGATTGCAAGACGATAAAGATATGTATATATATATATATATATATATATATATATATCTTTATCCTCTTGCTATATATATATAGCAAAAAGTCGACAATTATCATTTGATATAATTTCAAGAAGATAAATATCACTTTTTTCCGAATATATTATAAAATATAAGAATCAATTCATGCACGGAGAAAGAAAGAAAAAGAGAGAGAGAGAGAGAGAGAGAGAGAGAGAGAGAGAGAGAGAGAGATGAAATGATAGACAAGTTTCTTTAGAATAAATCATCGAATACTATTTAATATTTTAAGATTAAGGATCGAGAAGATATAGGGATCGATCGTAAAGAGAGAGAGAGAGAGAGAGAGAGAGAGAGAGAGAGAGAGAGAGAGAGAGAGAGAGAGAGTATTCCAATACGATAACGTTAGTTCTCTAACTCGTCCCGACATAAATCCTTTGCTTACTGACTCGTACGAATTAAGAAAATCACGGGCTCAATCCTCGCTCTTCTCTCATGGATGTTCAAGGATAAACGTTGAAGTAGAACTAAGATGAGAGAGAAGAGTAAAGAAGATGATGATTCTCTTTCTCGAGCTTCTCTCCCTCCCTCTCTCTCTCTCTCTCTCTCTCTCTCTCTCTCTCTCTCTCTCTCTCTCTCTCGGTCGAGAGCTAATCGAGCGAGTCGAGAGACAAGCCTTGCGAGAAGGTAAAAGCGACAGAAATCGTTGGGCTCTGCCATGTGTTTTTCGAAAGAAAACAAAAAAGAAACATCAAAAAAGAAAAAAAAAGGAAATAAAGGAGTTAGAGAGAGATAGAACATCCTGCATCTCCACGTTTTCCTATCACTCTTTCTCACACAGTGCGTACATATATATATATATATATATATGTATACACATACACACGTCGAAAGCATCGAAGCAGAGCACAGCATCACCAGGAACAGCGTCATCATCATCATCATCATCATCATCATCATCATCATCATCATCATTATTATCATTATCATCGTCGTCGTCGTCGTCGTCGTCCTGTCGTTCTAAGAAAGGATCCTGGGAAGTTGAATGGCCTTGAGTACAGAAAATAAATAAATAAATAAATAAATAAATAAATAAATAAATAAATAAATAAATAAATAAATAAATATTGCGTATTGGCCTTCGTAGTCCAGGAACGTAAGAGAAGTTAATTGCTCTATACATCGGCCGATGCCATTCGAAAATAATATTCTCGCAACTGAGATCGTTATAATGCCACTGTTACGCGCGATGTTTTGTCGAGCGCGACCTCGTGGAACGTTATTAACCATCATCTTTCTCTCTTCTTTTTGCCATCAGAGAAGAGTGTTTATGTGTATGTATGCATCCACGTATGTATAGGTATCAACATCTTGTATATTATATATATTTCTCTCTCTCTCTCTCTCTCTCTCTCTCTATTTCTATCTCTATCTGTATCTCTATCTCTATCTCTATATATTTATATATATATATATATATATATATATATATATATTTATCTGTTACTTTGTAAACGTGTAAGTTACGTGTTCTATGCGTGTATATATATATACATATATATATATATATATATATATATATATATATGTATGTATTACAGACAATTTATAGTTACACGAAACGTCGACGATATTTTATGCTTTAACGGCCGTTATTTTTAGTTCCTAGTATGCTTTAACCCCTCCCTCTTTCCCCCTTTTGACCCTCCCCTCGCCAAGCCCTACTCTTCTTAGGACGTTCCGATCGGTCCATCCTTGTGTATTTTACACGATCGTCAGTGTTCCGTCAATGTTGTTGTCCTTCTAGATTCTCGTAAATAATTTTCTTTTTCTTTTTTCTTTTTTCTTTCTTTTTTTTGTTTTTTTCTCTCTCTTTTTCTTTTTTTTTCTTTTTTTTTTTTTTTTCTTCATCGACCATCGAAATTCGACGACTCTGTTTATTGGAATCATATTTGAATCGGCCTTTTTCTCTTGTCCTTTTTTTTCAGATTTAGTTTTTTATTATTTATTATTTAGCGTATCTAGGATCGTCGAGATATATCTTTGCGATCCCATCGGTGAGAAGCTGTTCCTTTTCTTTTTTTTTCTTTTTTGAGAGAGAGAGAGAGAGAGAGAGAGAGAGTGAGAGAAAGAGATTCCACGAAGAGCCAAATAATTGTTCAGAA
The DNA here is from genome assembly GCF_912470025.1 of Vespa velutina. NCBI lineage: Eukaryota > Metazoa > Arthropoda > Insecta > Hymenoptera > Vespidae > Vespa > Vespa velutina. The sequence goes on from NC_062202.1 coordinate 1,397,126, forward strand.
CGACGATAAAAATTCGACTTTTCGACTTTAGTTCATTAAGAATTCCCCAAATCGTGTTCGTTTTTCGTACCTCAATTAACGTCCGATATCTATGATTTTATGAATTTTCATTCGAAATATTTACACAATCGGCCATTGTCTTGATGGACAATAGACCCCGAGAGGGTTCTTTTATTTTTCTTTTTTTTTTTTTTTTCTTTTTCTTTTTCGTTTCTTTCATTCGTCGATGCGTATTCTGATTAATTTTTTAATTTTTTTCTCCTTTTTTTTTTTTTTTTGTTCATTTTACAGGTAGAGCGATGTTCAAACGATTATCGAAATCGAGGCGTCATAGTGCCGATGACGTCGGTCTTTCTTTACCGAGAAGCACGAATCTCGAGGAATCGGAGACTCAGCCGAGTATCAGTACGATTCCAGTTTCTCGCGACAATTCTCAAGGATTGAGTCCTGCGGCTTTACTTAGGATCTCCAGGACGAAATACAGCCGAAGAAGTTGCGGCGATGCTACAGCGATGCAAGCGTTACTTTCTTCGAAGCAGGACGAGGAGCAGGAGGTCGTTGAGGTTGACTACCGGAGTGACTATCAGACCGACTATCAGATGGTCACTGCTGTGCCAGCGTTCATCGTCGAGCATGAGCCCGAAAAGCAACGAGGTAGGTAGACATTTTTCTTTTCTTTTCATTTATTTTTTTTTTTTTTTTTTTTTTTTTTTTTTTTTTTTTACACAACTCTTTATTAAATTCGATTCAATTATAGGCATTGTCAACGATTGGAACGATTAAATATTGATTCGATTAAAATTTGATCAAAGTATTTACGTTATGGTTAATTAAAATTATTCGATTAAATTCAATTGATATATCTATTATTATCATAGAAAATATTTTACGGATGGATTTGATCATAATATATTTGTTATTTATTATTTTAATTGGTATCGATGTTAGATCAATATTCATGTTATTTTTCTTTTCTTATCGTCATCATTCTTATCATTTTCTTAGAATTACATGGAATTTTATATTCGATGACGCCAGATATTATCGGAAATAACATAATGATTGGTGAAAGTCGAAAGGAAACGTTTTGTCCCCTTGTGATTTTAGATAAAGATAATAATAATTGAAGAATGTGTGTGTGTGTGTGTGTGTGTGTCTGTGTGTCTAGAGAGACGCGACCCTCGGTATACGTGGCTAACCACGCGTTTCTTTCCACCTCGCAATACTAAATGTTCATGAACTGTTTGAAAGAGGGAGAGCGGAACGAGATAGGCATGCAAAAATTTCTTACGAAATTTCGTCTTAAAGGAGAAGAATGAAGCCGAGAAAATTCGTACGAAATAGGAATTCGTCGATCTCTAACATAAAATTTATAAATAAAAGGAAAAAAAAAAATGAACCAATAGAATGGACGTACTTCATTCAAAACAATTTCATTTAGATTTATATTGAATCGACGATTATTTCAAAGAAATTTTACTCGACCCTTTTTTTTTTTTTATTGGCGAGTAAAAATGAAAAAAAAAATTATATATATATATAAGGAAAGTACATATCTCTGTAGATTCTTTTTCTTTTTTTTCGTTCCTTTTTTTTTTTCTTTTTTCTTCTTTTTTGTATTCACTCGTGGTTTTCCATCGTCGCTCTTAATCTCGCGTTATAGTGATCGAAGAAGCGGAACCAGTGGTCGTAGATAGGAATGCGGTGCACATAGGCGTCTTGTATAGCGATGCAACGGTTGCGCAATTTGTGAATTATCATGGCGTAACCGCACGATGGAAGGTGGAACGTTCAAGGTTCGTCGAGTTGTAACTCGTACGTTCGAACTTATATGGTGTGTATGTATGCGTATATATATATATATATATATATATATATATATATATATATGTGCAACTATGAATGATGAATTGAATTTATTACTTACTTAAATTTAGTAGAAGAAAGAAGTGAAAGAAAGAAATAAATATATACGTAAAAGTCTGTAATAATAAGAAATTAAAAAAAGAACTTTGAAATTTGCATTTATATTAAACAGACTATGATCAAAGTATTCCAATTGGATAATAGATATAAATAATATATCTCAATTGATAATAAATAACATTTATATATGAATGAATAACAATGATATAAATGAATAAAATAAAATAAATTCAATGACAATAACATAAAAGTAATAATACTCAAGTGTAGATTGATAAAGTATATCGTAAAAAAAAAAAGAAAACAAAACAAAAAATTAATAATAATAATAATAATAATAATAATAATAATAATAATAATAAATATCAACTGAGCAAATGATATACATACGTATATTATTATAACATAAATATATTACATACATGCGCATATGAACGATATATGTACGTACACTTAAGAAAAGATAGAAATGAATTGAATATAAGAATAAAGGTAAGACGAATAAGACAGAGAAAAGAAGATATATACGTTTTAGATTTCGTAGAAGAGCACCTGCACAGACTGCTGCTGCTGCTGCTGCTGCTGCTTCTGCTGCTGCTGCTGCTTCTACTGCTTCGAGTTTTTCTTTTCTTCCTTTCAGTTTTCTTTTCCCTTACGAAAGGGCAACCTTATTAAAGGCTTTAGAAAACCGGCATGGAACGACCTCGGAACTACTACTAGGGGGCCGTTAATTAATTCTTTTGGGAGATATTCGAAAGACGTACTCTGCGACCGGTCCACAATTAGTCACACGATTATGTCGTCACGATGTGTCCTCCTGTCGCATCATCAGAGAAGTGTCACACCTCGTTAGACTCGTTCTTCTCTTCGCATAGTTTCTCTTTCTAATCGCGTGCTATTCTCATCTGCGTTTCGTACGTGACTTCTTGCATCCTTATCGCTGACACACAATCTCATTCGACTTTTCATACATAACTCTTTCAAGAAAATATTATATCTATCTATCTACGTATGCATCATTATGCATCGACGTAACATACATATATGATGATATAAAATGATAATTCTGATGAAATATATAAAGGAATAATGTGAAATAAATAATACTGTGATATATGATTGATTGAATAATAATAATAATAATAATAATGATAATAATAATAAAAATAGTAATAATAATAAGTAAATAAATAATTGCATTGAATTAAATTAATTATTGCAACGTTTATTAATGAAAGAAAGATAGAGAAAAAGACAAAAAAAAAGAAAAATGAAATGTTATTTAAGAGGAATTTAACGAACACATTAAATTCTATTCTTGTCATTTGGAGAAAAAAAAAAAAAAAAAAAAAAAAAAAAAAAAAAAAAGAAAAGAGAAAAAAAAGTAATAATAATAATGTATAATAAAATTTAAGGTAATAAAAATACAAAAGGTTCCCTTTGGCTTCTATTCGAATGGATTGCCGTTGATCGTTAAAATTAAAAAAAAAAAAGATAATTTTATTCATACTCGCAATCAACAAAATTTCTAATCGTAAAACCGTTGAAAACGATTTCAATAGAAATTTCCAGTTGAAATCGTTCGTACGTGACTTTCCCGTGTAGCTTTTACCGTTAAAGAAATGGGTCAGCGCGCATCGATAATTGACGTTTAATACTTTCCAATGAAATTCGAAGTAGTTAATTATCTGAAACAGCTTCCTCGTTAGTAGGTAATATGCCTGATAATTACATTGGATGGAAAAGAAGGATCTTATTGAATAGGATAAAAGCGTCAAGTTTGGAATCATCTTAAGAGTTGAGAATTTTCATCTTCCACGCATCTTTTTCTTTTTTCTTTCTTTTTTTTTTATGTATATATATGTATATACATAATATATATATATATATATATATATGTTATATATTCTTCAACCAATGAAATCTCGTCGAGTAGCACTATCTAAGCTTTAATTAACTAACGAAGAGGATCATTATCGTTGTAAGAAAACGACTTAACTCCGTTTGGTTTTATATCGAGTCAGGTCATATTCTCGTTTTTACTCGTGATATTGATAAGTAGTATAGATTTAATATGATGCGACGTGTGATTAACAAAAAAAGATCGTTATCGCATATATCCTCGACTATTCTCGATTTGAAGAGTGATCGACGATAACGGACTCGTAAAGAGTACAGTTAACATCCACAGGTTCTCTGTCCCTTTCTCTCTTTCTCTCTCTCTCTCTCTCTCTCTCTCTCTTTCTCTCTCGAGTTTACGGTTACACATATATGTATGTATGTACCCCTATGGTTTTCGAGAGAGTAGTGAAAAGTTCGTCGTTTACAAAATCGGTAAATCGTTAATGCACTGCACGTTCGACGAACCGAACTTGCTCGACCGGGACACCAGAAGCAACACGCAGCTGTACGGTTGAAAAAAGGGACAGAAAAGACGAAATCGATTTTTACACTTAAATACCTTGCATTCCTTTACGAACTCAAACTGTTTGAGTTCGCGAACTGACGATTATTTCGAATAACGAACGTTAATTCTTTTAAAGGCAAAAGAAAGAGGAGGACACGGAGCTCTTGAAAAAGGGTGGATCATCCTGCGATCTGGATCATTTTCTTCTGGAAATTTTTCTTACGATGTTGCAATGTTAATCATGTTTTTATTTCTTTCTTTCTTTCTTTTTTTTTTTTTTCTTTTTTTTATTTTATTTTTTCTTTCACTCTGTTTTTTTTTTTTTCCTTTTTTTTTTTTTTTTTTTATTTATTTTTATACCTCGATCGTTACGATATTAATTTATGTACACACACACATATATATATATATCACATATAAGATAAAAAATTTCTATGACAATTTGTTTAGAAAAATTTAAGTTGTAAGAAAAATTTCTCGAGAATCATTAGAACATGGAACGTATACCAGATTTTCTTGCTCTTTTTTTTTTTTTTTCCTTTCCAAAAGAGATTTCAGTTAGCGAAACTAAATATCTTGTAACATTATGCTCCGATGATTTCCTTGTTCTATGTCACGTTAGAATCGTTAGGTTCGACTATTTGACACGATATACTTATGTCAAATATTCCTCGACATTTTCTTTGTCTTTTAATGCTATTTTTAAGAAGAACTGATCAACACTTTGGTACGAGTAGTCGCTAATCTCGAAATATCGCATCCTTTCACTAATCAACCGTCTGCTTGTTTCTCGACTGGTGTCTCATTAGGAACAAGAAACTTATACACTTAAACAAGTATACATATGTGTGTGTGTGTGTAGGTGTTTCCTTTCCTCGTAAATTCTTGAAAAATTCTTCGAAAAAACGAAAGTGATAGTCTCCGTGTAAGAATTCGAAAGCTTTTCGATTCTAATTTCAGTCGATTATTGCGTTACAAACTAAATGCATGTAAGTACAGTACTTCTTTTTCGATCATTATCATCGTCTTTCATGCTATCCGCATCTCTAACCGTATTGCCGTTACTTTTCTGCGAAAAGGTGTACAACAATAGTGCTGGTAGAAAGTAGTCAACATGACTTGGACTCTGTTTCAAATCTGAACGAATTTTTGCACGAACATTTTACTATAAAATTACTATTACTATAAGTACTACTACAATTACTATTATTATTACTACTACTACTACTACTACTAATAATAATAATAATAATAATAATAATAATAATAATGATGATGATGATGATGATGATAATGATAATGATATTGGAATTAAATCGAGAAAAGAGATCTAACGTTTATTTAGAATAATCGAAAGACGTATAGTGTAAAATTTAAGATTGAAAATATGTGATCATTTGTTAAATAAAATTATATTTTTGAACAATGATTTTTTTTCTATTTTTTTTTTTTAATTAAATATCAATTAAAATCGTTGGCAGATTTAGCAAAAATATCCTTGGGCAAAATACTTTTCACACTGACAGGATTCGATTCAGAAATAGGCACAGTTGCGACACGGTCATGGACACTTCCTTCTGGAATTACATTGCGGATTATAACGCGTTGCTTCCTCTCTTAGTTCTCGTTGAAAACAGTTCCTTTCGAGCATCGAGCCAAGTCGTTACTATTTTATAAAGTTTTTTACACCTCTGTCGACCAAAAAAATAAAAATAATAAAAAATAGTGAGACTAAGTGTTTCAAGTATGGTGAAATAAAAATTCTATCATTTGACAACAGGTATTATATAATTTCATAAAATCGTAATACTTTACAATTATCAAATTAATTATTTCATCATTAATTAATCGTTTGAATCCATAATGCATCAAAATAGAATTTCTCTTTTTTTCTTCATCTTTTTTTTTTTTTTTTTTTTTTTTTTTTTTTTTTTTTACATTTGAAAATAAATAAACTTTATATATAATATGAGATAATAATGAATGAATGAAACAGTGAAACAAATTCATTGATGATAAAATTTTGAGAGAGAACAAAACGATCTCACAAAATAATTCACATTACTTTATATTAGTTAATCAATCTATTAATTTAACAATCAGATCTCAATTATTATTATGATCTAAAATAATTTAAAATTATAAATAATAATAATAATAATAATAATAATAATAATAATAATAATAATAATAATAATAATAATCCGATAATCAATAAAAACTAGAGATTCTTCCAAAAAAAAAAAAAAAAAAAAAAAAAAAAAAAGTATTATCGACAATAATAAATCTATTCTCTATTATGATACATATAATCGAGTAAAGAAGTAAATTGGCACAGATCGAAAGGCAGACTTTTAGAGTGCAGTATGGGTTGGGGCATGTACCACATGCATACATGCATGCATGCATGCATGCATGCATACATATGCACAAATGTATATATATGTACGTAAGTACGTATGTATGTATGTATGTATGTATGTATGTATGTATGTATGTATGTATGTACGTCTGGCCGTTAACGAGGCTATAACGCGTTCGACCCAGCAGACCGTTTCTCTTCGTGTATCGCGGCGTGCGTTATCGCAAAACACGTGTACCCGATACCTGAGCAGCTTGACAATCGTCTTGGTTGTTCGTAGAGGATCGAATGGCTCGATGGCACGGCCCCGTTAACCGGGGTGACACCTCGAAAAAGTAGTCGCAAAATACGCGGAACCAGCAGCCGTGCTTTCGACGATGGACTTGGCTCGATTCTCGCTCGACTTCTTCCATCTCTTTCTCTCTCTCTCTCTCTCTCTCTCTCTCTCTCTCTCTCTCTCTCTCTCTCTCTCTCTCTCTTTTTCTTCTTCTTTAACATTTCCTGGGGGCGACCATATGTCGAGCTCGAATGCGGATGCCGGGTGGTTTTTCGTCCTCTGAGGTGGCCCGTTGCTGTCCCGGTATCCATCGACCTCTCCACCTCCTCCCACTCCCTCTTTTATTCCTCTTTACCCTCTCTCTCTCTTTCTCTCTCTTTCTTTCTTTCTCTTTTTCTCCCTCTCATTCTTCTCGAACATCACCCAAACGGTTATACGTTTCGACTGTTACTGAGTTTTCATTTCAGACGCGTTTGCTTTTTCTTTGATTGTTTTTCTTCTCTTTCTTTCTTTCTTTCTTTCTTTTTCTTTTTTTTTTTTTTGTTTTTTTGTTTTTTCGTTTTAAGAGAATAGTGGAACGGATGGGGAAGGAGGGGGGAGGGAGGACCAGGATGGTCACACCCCATCACTGTGAATTATTATTTAATTTAACAAATGTTAAAGATGTTATTTCGTAATTGATATAATAGTTAAGTATAAAGTTATTAATGATCGGAATGTTAGATCACGACATTGACCGATGTTAAGGATCGCAAAGTGCATCAGTACGATGATCATGGGTATAAGCAAGGGTAGGGCAAACGCCATATGTTGCCGCAATACAATGGATCATTTCTTCAGGAAATAGTTGCCTTTAATGAACCGCATTTACATGCGTACGGATGGTGGTGCAATAAAGGGCTGAATGGGATAACGTTTACTATACTCGCCATGTATGAACATGTTCTCGAATAATAGATATACTCTTGTACGTTCTTATTCTCTATCTCTTTATCTTTATCTCTCACTCTCTCTCTCTCTCTCTCTCTCTCTCTCTCTCTCTCTCTTTCTCTCTCACTCTTTCTCTTTATCACGATAGATTTATACAAATCGTTGAATTATTAAGACAATTATATTCGCGAATAAGAAAAAGAGAGTAGAGGAGTTAATAAATCGTTGGTGAAAATCGTCGACTCAATTCAATGGAATTTCCTGAAGGGACCGACCGACCATATGTCGAGCGTGAACCCAAATACCAGCTCGTTTTTCGTCTTGCTTAAGGTGGTCCAATGCCATTCAAAGTCTCTTTCCATAACTTTCTTCTCGTTTCATTGGGTTTGATCAAATTTAAACTTACGAATTAAATATCCGAACGAATAAATTCTTCTCTTTCTTTTTTTTTTTTCTTTTTCGGGAGAAAAATTTCATTCGTTAAAAATGAAAATTATTTTCTTTAACGATACATATGTACATATATATATATATATTTTTTTTTGTATTGTTTTCAGGGTCAAGCTTAGGAGTCTGGGGCCGTAGGATGAGCAAAAAGATAGACTCCTTTCGTAGAGCTGGTTCCCGTGAAACAATTTGTTCCCTAGAAAGATCCGATCCGAGCGGCAACAATAATAACAATGAATCTAATAACAATAATAACAACAATGGTAATATAAATCCTACGTTGAACAAGACGACGTTACAACAGAAGACAGATTCGAAGGTGGACTCGAAAAGGTTATCAGGAAATTCACAGAGATCACCGTCGCCGTTCAAATCATTTTTCATTCGTATGGGTTCGACCGGTATGTTAAATTCTACGAGAATCAACAGACGTTCAGCGAACGTCGATGTAAGTTCGAAATCAACGGAGAAAGAGAATTTATTTAGAAGTTGCAGTACAAGTCAATTGAATACAAGTCCTACTTACGTTAAGGGCGATGATCCATCCGAAGGAATCGATCTACGGATCGCGGCACGTAAGGATAAAACAGTATCCTGCGACGATTTAGCCGGTCGACGAAATGACGATGTCTTTGACGATCCGAACGATGACGTTTCACCGTCCGTATGCCAATCAGGAAGTCTTTCGGGTAGTCCAACTGGTAGCCCATCGGTGAGTCCCACGGGAAGTCCATCGACTAGGAACAATTTCAAACCATGCGATTTTGGACGATCAAGAATGGAATCGGCAATGAGAAAAAGTAGTAGCTGTGATTTCAAAGAGGCAAAGAAATCTAGTTTCCCGTATGCTTTTCTAAGATCAAAGTTATCCGTTTTGCCTGAGGAACGTCACAGTTCATTCGTTTCGAAGGACGAAAGATTGTTCAAAACGGCATCAGAGGAACATTTTCCAGCGTTGAAGATCGAAGATTCTTACACCGGTACGACGACGTTAGGACGTAAACGATCTAGAAATGGTAATATGGGTCGTGGTAACGTTTCGAGGTATCAAGAGACGGCAAAGCCTCCGAGGAATTCCTATGTGGAATTTAAAAAAAAACAGGAAAGATATAGTCTAAATCCGAGCGAACTCGAGCGCATCGAGGATACGTTCAATCATGAAGATTCGGCGCGTTATGGTGCATACGGTAACGTTAGTCCAATGTCACTTGGACGAGGAAATCCAAGTATTCATAGATCCGAGATTAATCAGGATAGATTGGATTTTCCTGGTAGAACAATGGATCTTAGATTTTCGGAGACATCTTCATTGAACGTAGAACTCGACGTTACGGCTACATTGAGAATCGACAGAAGGAATTCAGCGCCAAGCGGTGAACAAAGGCTATCGTCTCATTACGTGAGCTCGAACGAGTCCGGTTATGACAGTGACGGTCCTAGGGGTGAATCCGCAGCCGCGTCGGAGAACGAAGCTTTGAGTTTGAAATGTACAGATAGCTCGGACACCAGTAGCGTTATCGATTCGGAATTGGAAAAGCCTATAAGAAGTTCAACCCCTAGCGAGTGTCAGGATCAAGAACAGAAAGAATTGAGAAAGGGTTCGGCAACTGAAACGAGAATTGATTCCTCAGAAATAGGTGATGTAATAGACGGCTTAAGATGGCATCAGAGTACCTCTGGTAGATTGTTACCGAGCATCCATCAGACATCATTCGACAATACCAATACGAATTCTCATTTTCCTATCTGCGGCGATGGTTCAAGCAATATAGCCAACGTAACGAAACCACTTGACGTGTCACCGCATCGGATAAGATTGCAACAAGATAAGACTCGTTTTCTCAGCGATATCATACAGCCACCAAAGAGAGTTAGACGTTGTCGTATAGTTCAACTTCAAAAGAGAGATCCAAAAGAGAGTTTGGGAATACGATTGGCTCAGCAAAGACTCGGAGAGATCCGTTATATAGTCGTACAGCTAGAAAGCGATGGTATAGCACATAGGTAGGTAATCGATTGATCATTTATCTCTTTCTTTTATCAACTTTATCATCATCCATCATTTAATCGTTATCTTTTATTCTAGGGACGGTAGGCTAAGACTCGGTGACGAGATCGTTGAAGTCGAAGGGAAGGAGTTACGAACTCTTGAGAGTCTTGAGGAGGTCCAAGAGTTCCTTAGATCGTTTACAGGAAATAAGATAAGATTGATGACAGCTTACGAGGAAACAGTGCCCCAGGTCTATGTAGCACCGCCAACGCCAACGTCATCCGCTCTACCTGGCGAGTATGAGTATCTTGAAAATGCGAAGAATCTTTCGAATATGTCGTTGATAGACGACAAATCGAAGGAAAGTTTATCGAAAGACAGTAAGGTCAATGAGGATACAACACGATCTAGCAAACGACCTGACTTTCTACCCCTCTCCTCCCTGTCGAAGAATCATCGAAAGGACTCGGAGAATGGTTTCGAGGCTAACACCGAATCTCAGCACTATCTGACGAAACACGTGGCAAAGTTTGAAAAGGGCTACGGGAAGCCAAGTTTAGGATTTAGCGTTGTAGGTGGAAGGGACAGTCCGCGGGGTGAAATGGGCATTTTCGTCAGACGTGTCTTTCCAGGTGGACAAGCCGACGTATCCAAGTCGTTGTTCCAAGGTACACCTGAGTCTTTCGTATTGACTAGCACGTCCCTTCTTCGATGAGTATTCGAAGGAACGACGAGTCCGGACACACGTCGAATCTTTAATCCGACACCTGACGTCTTGTGAATCTTTAAACAGTTACCTCTCTCTCTCTCTCTCTCTCTCTCTCTCTCTCTCTCTCTCTCTCTCTCTCTCTCTCTCTCTCTCTTTTTCCCCTTCTTCTATCTTTCTCTTCCGTTGACTCTTGCAACAACAACGTGCAACTCTCTTGAAGCTCGAACGATCAACGAAGAATCCCAATCGTTTGATTTATTTCCTTTAACATTTTAACGATTCCCCAAGGGACTTCATAGTTCAACGAATTACCGACCATCATAATTCCAGCCTAGATCATGCTCGTTAGAGACTCGTAAAGTCTATTCGGAAAAAAAGTCAATGCTTCCGTAAGCAATTAGTTACGATTAACGTGTCAGCCATATTAAATAGAAAGATACTAACGATTAATCCCAATCGCAGGAAGACTCTCTCTCTCTCTTCTTATTACTAGCTCTCTATAGTATTTAATTCTTAACAGGCTAATATTTCCTCGAGCGAACGAGTAAAAGAGATTTTTTGTAACTCTGATAGAAGGTG
>NC_062202.1:1413752-1438752 GCF_912470025.1 Vespa velutina
AAGAAAAAGAAAAAGAGGAACAAAAAAATAAAATAGATAAAAATGATAAAAGATTGATTTACCGATGCTTCCTTTAGGACTGTCCTTTCCACCGACAATGGTAAATCCCAAGGATTTCTTTCCCGGACCCTTTTCAAATAGAACTGTCAAAAACGTTGAAACTGTGCTCCTTGGTCTTCTAGGTAATGTACAAAAATTCGATACACTTTGCGTTTGCAATTGTATCGTGGATCCATTGTTATTATCCGTTGACAAAATTGTTTTATCAGAGATGATAGATCTGCCAGATTCATTTTTTTTATCTCTGTGATGCTTGGCCTGACGTTTTTTAAAACGAGATCTTGGTGAATCCTCGACTATAACACCATGACCATTTTCTATGCTAACGTTTTCATAATCTACACTACTTTCTTTAAGTTTTTTAGCATGATCCACAGAAGAATATCTGGATACAACGATATCAACTTCACCTGGGCCACTTCCATTTCCTAGAATTTTTCTAGCTTCGGCCATGCTCAATCCTCTGAGTCTCCTTCCATTGACAATCAATATCTCATCGCCAATCTTCAAAGTTCCTTCTTTATCGGCCAATCCATTGGGTACAACATGCGCTACCAAATATCCTGGACTAGTTTCAGCAGTTTTAGCTATAAAAATCCCTAAACATTGATCGGGCGTATCTCTGAACAATTTCACTACCATAGTTTCGGTGATATAAGCTTTACTTCTGATTACTGGTAAATGTGAACCTTTAGTATTCTCCAATTTAGAATCTTCGATAAGCTCGGAAGAATCATCGTTTGGATCAAACGTTAGAATGTCCTTTGTACAAGCTTTACCATCTGTTCTAACACAATGAATATCCAATGCAGAAAAAAATCGTGCTGTCCTATCGGCGTCCATTATCGAGGTCGAAGGTTTTCTAGGTGGTAATCTTGGTGGTGAATCATTTGTACTACTAGATTGACTCGTCATCAAGCCTGATGCACCACTACTACATCTATCATCAAGAAGAGAACTGGTAGCCGAGTCATTATCTAAGATACCGGAATCATTGTCATCCTGATCCTGATCCTCGTAAAGAGGATTCGTTCTTAATTCTTCGAGACCAGGCAAAGTACCGTAAGAAAAGCTACGTAATCTTCTCTTGTCCTTACCATCCTTATTACATTCTTTACTATCCTTCTTATAAATCTTAGCTATGAGTTTACTCGTTGAACTCTTGAGATATCTATCCTGCATAGCACGGAACTTGGCTGCGAGACAACTCGACGGCGTGATACTATCAAAACCTTCCTCTTTCGTTCTTTGATTTTGATCATCTTGATTTCTATGTTCCTCTTCCTCCTCGGTCAGATCTTTTTCTTTACTCTTCCTCCAACGAGACAATCTTGGTCCTCCCCCATGATTATCGTTATAAGTTTCACTAGGTAACACCGAATGTTTTACATTTTCAGGAGTAGACGTTTCTATACCCAAAAAAGAATAACGATCCTCCTGATGTTCCGATTTACGTTGGGAGACCAATCTATTTTGTGACTTTGATCTACGTTTCCTCTTAGCTCGAATCCTTTCCTCTTCTGTTATATCCTTCAAATCATTCTCGCAAACGGATCTTCGAAACTCGTTCCTCGTTAAACCACGTTGACTGAGCTCGTACATCGATCGAAATTGCATTCTCTCGGATACCTCATCGTCCTCGTTTTCCTCGTTCTCCTCGTTTTCCTCGTCTTCGTCGGAATCTCGATCCTTGAAAAACGTAAGCCTCGTATTTTTCACTCGATCCAACAAAGGATGTCTCTTCTCGCAAATCCTTCGTCTTTCCTCTTGTATCTTCTTCTTTTCTTTTTTATTTGGAGTACGTTCGGTCGTAACGCGAGACGTTTGAACGTTATAACAATTCCTCTCCGATTCCGAGCTTGATGATTTTCTACGAGTCCATCTCACAGGTGACATGTCTGTAATCGAACAATTCATTAATTTTATATCGTTCATTTAAGAAAATTTATTATTTTTGATATGCGATACATGTAATCATCATCATCATCATCGTCATCATCATCATTATCATCGTCATACTCATCGTCATCGTCGTCATCATCATCATCATCATCATCATCATCATCATGATTATTGTCATTATTATTAAATAAGACGTATCTTAAGCACAGACAAGAAGTATAATAAATCATTCGACAGAAAGAAAGATCAAGAGAGTAACAATTAAATTGAAAAAAGAACATTCGAAAAATATAACTTTCATCTCTTTTCCTCTCTGTTTCAAGAATATTTATTACCTTTAAGATTTTCAACAAAATTCTTTAAGTAGTCGTAAAGTACCAATAAAGTGCGATTCTAGAGGCTATTAAACGACGTAGTTAACTTGAGGCCATCAATTTTGTCTAGGGAGTCCACGTTTGCGGTTTATTAATGAGGCAATTCTCTTTACAGGAGGCTACTCTCATGGAAGAGTGGTAGCTCGTTATTATACACGCGAGTATTAATAATAATAATAATAATAATAATAATAATAATAATAATAATAATAATAATAATAATAATACCAATAATAACAATAACGCGAGAACCACGAATACGATTTGCAGAAAGATATATTTTTCAATCGAATATAAAGTAATATTATTTATCATATTCATCACACGTGTATAATAAATTTTTTGATGGAGTAATGAAAAAAAATTAACGAACGTGATATAACGTGAAAAATTAAGTTTCACTCGAATATCGTGGGGACAGTGAAAGGACTTTTCTTTTCTTTTCTCTCTTACTCTTTTTTTTTTTCTTTTTCTTTTCTTTTTCGAACAAAGTTTTTAATAAAATTAAAAAGATAATGCGAAGATTTGCATTTTACTCAAGCGTAGAAAGTGAAAAAATTTTTTTAAATAACTTTTCTCAATCGCTGAACCATCGTCGAACCAAACGTTTCCCATCGTGACAATCAAGTACGACAAACAAACGGCAACAAAAAAAAATAGCTTCCATCATTGGCGAAAGTCACAATGAAACTGATCATGACTTTTGCGACTTTAATCAAACTTGAAAGTAAGGAACGAACGAGTTCAGGATCACACGAAGCAGGAAGCAGGACATCCCGTATGAGTAATTCTCTTTCAAGTATATACGTATTAATGAAATAATAATAACGAACGATTTTATGAGAACGTTTCTAATTATAGGATTATGTCTACAGAAAAGAAGAAAAAAAAAAAAAAAATAATAATAATAATAATAATAATAATAATAATTATCACAAGAAAGAAAGGAATAAAATTTTCAATAATTATTTATATATATTATTAAAATCAATAAGATATTTGATTTTGATTTTTAATTTTTATCGTAACAATTTTCTTTATTGTTAATAAAAATTTTCCAAAAAAATTTTCAAATTATTTTCTTTTCACGAACATTGGTAAAGACACATCGACAATTATTCTTTTAATCGTTCTTTTTTTCTCGATGATCTCAATTATGCACCAGGGAAATGACTTCGTTAAATATAATAAATGTCAAAAAGGGGATAAACAAATGCAAGTGTGTTGATAGAACGGAAATAAATTTTGCCTTGACGTTTTCGTGTCATTGCCTTTATCAGAATCGGAAAAGAAACGTCACGATGATGGTAAGGTTCACAGAACCCGGTTGACTAACGTCTCCTTGCGGTTTTCCATCGTGAGTGCCTTTTTTGATACACATATATTAAGTTCACGAACGTTCATTAAATTGAATTCTATAAATAATTCTAATCGATAAATCTATAAATAATTCTAATCATTAAAAATCATTATTCAATGATTAATTTTTAATTTTATCCTAATCCTAATTTTTACGCAATAATCGTTATAGAAAAGAAATAATTCATATAAAAGAAAAATTTTCTTATTATTCAAAATTGCACATATTAATTATATATTAAAGAGAAATATTTTTAATACAAAAAATTATTTTATTAAAGTTCTCACAATCACAAATATTGCACTTTTATATATATATATATATATATATATATATATATATATATATATATATATATACTGTTAGAAATAATGTGAGGTAAAATAAAATTTAAATTAACTTTTATTTCCACGTTCGCAAAATTTTTGCTTTTATTTTTATTATATTTTATTTTATCTTTTTTGTTTTTCCTTTTGTTTTCTATTTCTTTTTATTTATTTATTTATTTTTTTTTTTTTTTATTTTATCGTTTTCACAAATAATATATAAAAGCCTTTTCGAAATAGTTAAAGATTTACATACAGTTGATTTTACAAAGAGTTTACCTTCGTGTGACTGAGTCATGTCTTTACAACAGGAAGAAGCTTTTTACTACGTTCCCCTATCTTTATAACTCTGTCGTGTGTAGTGTTGGAAGCTGCACTTGCAGCTGCACCCAAGCCGCAAGTCTCATCCTTCGGAACGATTCTTTTTTGCATTATCCCGTCTTGCATTCATAGCCGTGCTCGAGACGGTATTATACAAGTAGAGTCGATGGTACTATTCCGTTTCTGTTCACTTGCCTTTAAGTCGGGCTCCTCGAGTTTTACTCTCTTTCAGTTCAGTTCTAATCTTAAAACTGACCTAAGACGCGCACGTGTGCCTTCTCGAATCAATAATATCGACTGTTAAAATCGTTCAGGGCGTCCATTAGTCTATTAGTCTATTAAAAACAAATCATTTCTATTTTGAAAATTTCATTACTTTTCATTCATTTTTATTATCCTTTTATTTCATTCATTATTATTATCATTTCTTTTCATTCATATTTACTATCTCATTTTCTTCTATTCATTTTTCTTATCGTTCTTTCTTTTCCTTCCTTTAAAATTTGATAAGAAATAATAATGATAATAATATATATTTATATATATATATATATATATATATATATATATATATATATAAATATACATTATATATAAGAATATATATAAGCATTCGAAATTAATAAAGTTTTCACAACGTGATCTCTTTGAAGAATTATTCTTTCTTAAGTTTTCTTATATTACAATCATTTTTGCTTTTTACTTATTTATTTATTTATTTACTTATTTTTTTTTTGTTTTTTTTTTTTTTTTTTGTTTTTTTTTCTATCCAATCACTTGTATTCGCTGTATACAATTTCGTACATTCACTTTATCTCATTTATATTATAATTATAATTTTCACAACGTGATCTCTTTGAAGAATTATTCTTTCTTAAGTTTTCTTATATTACAATCATTTTTGCTTTTTATTTATTTATTTATTTATTTACTTATTTTTTTTTTTGTTTATTTTTTCTATCCAATCACTTGTATTCGCTGTATACAATTTCGTACATTCACTTTATCTCATTTATATTATAATTATAATTTTCACAACGTGATCTCTTTGAAGAATTATTCTTTCTTAAGTTTTCTTATATTACAATCATTTTTGCTTTTTACTTATTTATTTATTTATTTTTTTCTTTTTTTTTTTTTCTATCCAATCACGTATTCGCTGTATACAAATTCGTACATTCACTTTATCTCATTTATATTTCCACGTCGATATTTCTATTTATATTTTATCGTATTCATTATAGATCATTTATTTTATTGCTACGACTTTACTAGCATCAATATTTTTATGTTCAATTTTCTGCATAGATCTTATTGCATTCATTATACCAGATGGAAAGCAACGCATAAATATAAGTGTTGAAAATCAATGAATCCCCTTGTGTTCAAAAATGATGATGATGATGATGATGATGATGATGATGATGATGATGATAATGATTATTATTATTATTATTATGATGATGATGATGATGACGATGACGACGATGACGACGATATAATAAATGTACGAAGAACGAAGAAAGGTGAACGTGATCTTGATATTAAAATTCCCATTTGATTTGCATAGACTATGGTAGTCCGCGTTACGGTTATACAAGCGCGATGATACCACAGGATGGAAACGATTAGTCGAAATGATAATGTTAAGCGTGCTCATGTATGTACTTGGTGTACTAAGGCAGGATTTCTGGGCTACGATTTTCCGGCTGGTGGAATATCTTCCACAAGCAAGGACTATACTTTACACGCCTGTTATTTCCGGAAAAAGGAAGAGTCCATTTTCAGTATTTCCATTTCACTCGACGTATGTAACTTTAAATATTCTTGAACTTGAGCTCATATTTTATAACTAATTCAAGTTCTATGATGTAATATATGATATAATTCTTTAAAGAAAAAAGAAAAAATTCTTTCTTCCTCTTTCTTCCTTTCTTTTTCTTTTTCTTTCCTTTTTCTTTTTTAATATCATATTAAACGTTATATTAAAATATTGCGACGAATTTGACAAAGGGATTTTTTAAATATTTATTTTTCAAACTTGAACTCGTATAATTGATAAACATATCATAATACGACAAGTAAATATAAAATAAATGAAGAGAAATGAAGGTAAAAAAGATTTGTAAAAAAGTAAATAATTTTTCTATAACCATATGCGTTGAACGTTAAACGACGTAAACATTAAATTTCTAGGAATACGAGAGAAACGTACAGACAGGCAAAAAAAGAAAAAAAAAAAACAAAAACAAAAAAAAAATTAGAAGATTATGTAAACTAAAAGACAGAGAAAGAGGAAACATAAATGGTAACGAAACGTTGAGCTCAACAAATACATACATGTAAACTGAGTTTCGAACGTTGACCTTCTACAACCTACGTGAAGTTCAAACTAACAAAACAGAGTGCGTATCTTCTATGTTAATACCTTAGTACACATTTAACTCTCAAGGTGTTAACAACGTAGTAACAACCCAGTATAGTACAATAGATTCGAAATTATTCCTACTATATATATATATATGTATCTCATTCTAATTTCAAATTCATTTTCAATTTGAAACGTAATTTAATTCAAGATTCTTATCGTCCACGTTGCATTTATAACTCGTCGATCATATTAATCATCAATTTCTCCGGTTACTTACCTCTGTACTGAGACGTAACATGAAAGTGGTAGGATGCTCCGTCAAGGTCTTCGTCGGCTTGGAGAGGACTCAAGCTCAAAAGTCTCGGTGCCTCGGCGTGGCCACGAAACCAGCGCATTTCTATAAATGTAATTAACATTGACACGTCAATTATACATTCATTAATATATTTCTTTAATATTACATCGGAAATATTTACTGTCCAATCTTTACGTGTAAGATATTCCACGAATTTATTTAATTAGTTATCCATCGTTCTTGTCAGTTCAATTAAAATCGATATTTAAAAATATACGAACGATTAATAATTCGAACGAATAAAAATAATAAAATTTGTTTCGAATTTTCTTACGATTGCGTTTGTAATTTTGTTCGATTTGATTGACGTTGTGCCGTTCAATAACAATTCTTGTTTGTTTTTTTTTCGCCTTTTTCTTTTTTTTACAGTGACAGGTAACGGGTACGATTAAAAGGATAGAAATAAAAAAAAAAAAAACAAAAAAAAAAGAAAAAAAGAAGAAGATTAATAATTTACAATTGTTATAACTTCCAGTATCAACAATGTCAATAAATCTCGTAATAAGTGAAACGATAGTGAATGGGATTTTGCGTGAATCGACCGAGCGACAGTTCCGCCGTGTATTCGCTGAACCGTGTACATATTCTTTTTTTTTTCCCCTCTCTTTTCTTGTTTTCTATATTCTTTTTTCTCTCTTTTTTTCCGTATTTTCTTTTTAATTTTTTTTTTCTTTTTTTTTCTTTTTTTTTTTTTCTTTTTAATTACCTTAGCCGTTGCACTTGTTCTCGACATCATAAAATATATAGATGGTAGTACGTATGTGTATAAAATGATTAAACGGACCAATGCTGTGTGCCCTTGAAGAGTTTCATTCGTTATTGTCTAAGATTTTTTCTTACATATTCAACGAGATTGAATTATTGTAATAAAAATTTGCATAACGTTGCATTAATTATTATTATTATTATTATTATTATTATTATTATTATTATTATTATTATTATAGTATTATAGTATTATCAAATTAGATATTATACGACGTTATATCTAATTTGTATCAAAAACACATACGGATAATATTTATTATTATCTTGAAATTAGATTAGAAAATGGTAGAAAAATTAGATATATTATTATTAGATTAAATTCGATCTTATTATTATTATTATTATTATTATTATTATTATTACTATTATTAATCGATTAAGTTTAGTTGATTCTATGATCATGTTCATAACGTGAACTTTGAATTTTATCGATTATTATTCGAATATCTCTTTAGTCTTAAAACAGATTTATTATTCATTTTCTTTGTACGCGAAAAGATCGAACAAGAAATACTCATGCAACGCATCGGTCAACAAATAACTGTCCCGTTCTCCTTATTGGTACCGTTGCAAGTAACAGCCGGCGATCATACCATCTCTCTCTTTCTCTCTCTCTCTCTCTCTCTCTCTTTCATTCTCTCTTATTCTCTTTATCTTTCTCTCTCATTCTCTCTATCTTTCTCTCTCTCTCTCTCTCTCTCTCTCTCTCTCTCTCTATCTCAGCTAATACGTTGTCCGTCTCTTCAACATATCTCTCGTATACCAAACTATACTACTTCAAAAGCATATTACCGCTCGTTCGGCCTACATAGCAAATGTTCGGTCAATATGTTTCGAAGAAAAGCAAAGAAAAAAAAAAAAAAGAAAAAAGAGAGAAAAAAAAGAGAAAAAAGAAAAAGAAAAAAAAAAGAAAAAGAAAAAGAAAAAGAAGGGGAATGGGAAGGGGGGGGGGGAAAGGAAAAGAAAAAAAGGAGAAAGAAGATGTTTGATACATCTCGTTAATAAACAATAAATATACAAGTGCGTATATATTTGTATATATTTAACATTTGTCCAATAAACTTAATTATCCTTCTTTTTTTTTTTTTTTTTTTTTTTTTTTTGACACGTACATACAATATGTATGTATATACGGATATGTTATGTACGATTATGCAAAATTGTTTGTGAAAAAAATAGTTGATTATTATGAACCAGGACTTTAAGAAGTATGCTTATTAAAAAGAGATGTTGGAAAGATCACACCTCTGTTTTTTTTTTTTTTTTTTTCTTTTCCCACATAGCGTTGTAACATGAAGTGAATGTAATACACGTATATATGCATATATATATATATATATATATATATATATATATATATATATGCTTAACTACTTAGATAGGTAGATAGATACGCGCATAAAGACAAGCTCGATTACGTGAAAAACGCTGATTCAATAGCCCTCTTTTCCACGATAAGTAACATATAATGGTATGATTAATGCATAGTGTATTATAGTGCAAGTTATGCAAGGTGTTAATACATCGATTATATACAAATTCGAACATACGAAAAGAGAGAGAAAGAGAGAGAGAGAGAGAGAGAGAGAGAGAGAGAGAGAGAGAGATACAAAAATGTATGTATAAAATATTTCTCTTTCTTTCTCTTTTCCTTTCTTGTTCTCTTTTTCTCTTTCTCTTTTTCTCTCGTTTTCTTATCTCTTTCTTTCTTATATGGAGAAAGAGTTGTTCTGATGAGGATGAGGTGGTTTTGTTGTATCTGTAAGGAAGGGAAGGAAAGAGGATGGTAGAGAGACGGCTGACTTTCTCCGATGCAAATATGTGTGCCAGCAACATACTTCGTGCGGCCCACGTACAAACGCGAATGAACGAATGAACGAACGAACGAACGAACGAACGAACGTACGTACGTACGAACGAAAGAAAGAAAGAAAGAAAGAAAGAAAGAAAGAAAGGAGGAATGAACGAAGAAACGAACGAACGTACATATGTATATACGTATGTACGTATTTACGTACGCTTTTCACTTTTTATCGATTCGATGTGTGTGGGTTTGTCTGGAAGGAAGGATGCAGGTCGATCGTGGGGATCCACGATCAAGGATAACGATTATCATCAATGAGAAAAGTTCATGGCCTTCTCTATACTATATATATATATATATATATGTGTGTGTGTGTGTGTATATATGTATATATTTATATGTATATGTGCGTGTATATTGCCAATTAAAATTAATAGTATTAATTTTAATACCATTTCGGAAGTACTCGATCTTCTTTTTTACCGATCTTTCCATAAACCTTATTTTTCAAAAGCAATTTTATATTGCTTAATTATATATGTATACATATATCACGCTTATATATATATATATATATATATATATATATATATATATATAAGCGTGATCTTTCATGACCGTGATGTTTTTTGAGATACATGAAGCGTTACGCTTCGAGGGAACTCGTTAATCCTTGCTTTTATTTGCTCGTACTTTGAATATTATTAAAAATCAAAGTAGAACGATATTAATATATAAAATTGAAAATATAAGATTTAATTGTCATTGTTTAATTACAATCTATATTAGAAAATCTAATATATATATATTCATTTTATTTGTATTATAGATCATAATCATTCGAATGAAAAGAAAGATTGATTTTTTAATTAATAAATCATTGATTTTAGAATTTCATTCTCCATATTTTTCGCTGTCGTTATATTCATAATTAAACTAATGAAATAAATTTATATTGTAAATTATCATAATTGATATTTGTTATGTGTTAGAAATTGAACGGCAAAAAATAATTATAATTAATATACCGTTCTTATTGTGTACACTTTACAATATACGCACGTAAATGGAAGCATGAATGAGTATGTAGAATGATCATCATGATTTTCTGATAATTTTTAAGCATGGAAAAAAAAAATGAGAAAAAAAGAAAAAAAAGAAAAAGAAAATCATCCATTATATATATATATATATATACATTTGTACAATATATTTAATAATTTTCTCATGTATTTAACGCATGAATGATCATTTAGAATCGTCATAATTATTTTTAAATAATTATTATACGAATAATAGAAAAATTCATATATTTTTTTCTAGTAGATCATACATATATCAGTATACATATATCAGTATATATAGATTTTATATATATAAAGAAGTCGATTTATATTCATGTGCTCCCGTTTCCGGCAGGTTCATCCAAAGATAGAAGAAATACGCGAAAGGACATAGTAGGGTCGATTCTCTAGAGATATAAATTTCACAAGGGGATCGTTAAAGGGTTTGAAGAATCCCGAAGGTAAACGTCGAGTTATCGTTGCATAGATTTATCGTTCCACTTTCGTGCCCGATCCGTTTGCCGATCTCTCCTCTCTTCAGCTTCCGTTCTTCGACATCGAGTTCTATTCTGGATTGTAAATCTTTTCTACTCTTCTCTTCCCTTCTCTTTCTCTAACACTGAATATATTATCGTTGAGAAATAAGAACTCCTAGCGAGACACTAGTTTCTCATGATATTGTATAACGTCATTTATTTATTTTTTTATTTCTTTTTTTTTTTTTTTTTCTTTTTTATTTTCTTTTCACTTCTTTCTTTTTTTTCTTTTTTTTTTTTTTTTTCTTTTAATTACAACTATACGAAGTAATATTTATTCTATAATGTGAGAAGACATGAACGCGCGCAAATTTTTATGTCAATGACGTTATAGAGGATGGGATCAAAGAAAAATTGTCGGACTTGTAGTTTTGCAATTTGATCAAAGAAAAGGAAATGAAAAAGAAGAAAAATATTTTTTAGTCAATTCGTTCGTTAAAAAAATTCGCTGTCTTAATTAACTATACGAATAAATAAACAAATAAATAAATAAATAAATATATATATATATATATGTGTGTGTATGTGTATATATATATATATATGTGTGTGTTTGTGTGTGTGTGTGTGTTTAGTATATAGAAGAAAGAACAATAATAAAATTTCTATATTAATTTCTCTTAAATGATTTATGTGAGTAGGAACGCACCAATAGAATCATAGAGAGGGCAAAGATTTATCAGCTTCCCGTTAGAAACGTCGTTGGCACGCGTGAAATATACCGGTTTGTGAATTCCCTCGGAGCGTAGCGCTATGCAACAATGTCTGTAACAACACTTTGAAACAGTTAGATAATTCTTAGATTCAAAATGTCAGCAGTCACGTTTCTTTGATTTTAACGTCATCCTTAGATCCCGCTGGTTTCTAAGTGTCAACGAATTAATACAAGAAGATGTTAATATAATTTTATTATGCCATGTTCATTTTACAATATATACATATATATATATATATATGTATGTATGATAATTAAAAATTAAATAAAAAAATAAGTGAAAAGAAATTAATAAGACGTATTTATGTAAAAGAAAAAAAAAGTATATATATAAAATTATTTTTAATTTTATTAAATTTGTCAAAGAATGAATAAAATACGTACGATGACGTATATAAATATATGAGTTATGTATCGTCTGTAATCGTTATGCAATTCGATTATTCGTTATTTCGATATATCGAAGAGAAAATAGAAACCAAAGGAAGATATATTTGAATTGAACAAAAATATTAAGACAAATCGAGAAAAGAGTCATATGTTTTTCCTTTCTCTTATCATCGAAAAGGAGAAACGTCGAGGAAATATATTTTTTATGGTTTTAAAATGTCAAGAATATATATATATATACATATGCACCATATGTGTATAAATGTAATGTTTATGCTATATGCACGTCAATGTCGATAAAAATCTTCAATATATATGCCATAACTCCGTGTACACATTTTGATTGTAATATTTATTATTACCCTTTTTTATGGGACCAAAAGTAATGTGATTTTTTTATTTCCTTTTGTTTTTTCTTTTTTTTTTTCTTTTTTTTTTTTTTTTTTTATTACACAAATATCAATAAAATTATTCGAATCGTTTATCGAAGAATATTCCAGTGAAATTTAACGTGAAAATAACCTTTCACTCGTTTAGGTTAATAGAAAACTTTCTCGTACGAATGAAATGGGATACACGTTGTATGAATTATTATTACATTCATATGCATATATATATATATATATATATATATATATATATATATACATACATACGTGTAGAGTACGCAAATCAAAGAAAAGAGAAATAAATAAATAAAAAGAAATAACAATAAATAAATAAATAAATAAATAAAGAAATAAATAAATAGCAGCAATGATCGAAGCTTTCTATGACTCGTCAACGTTCCTCCAAACGAAAGTAGAAAGTGTCAAAAGCTATGAAAATGTAATGGTAGCGTGTCTCTGACACGGACAAATATCGACCACTTTCCCTTTCAGATAGCTTAGAAAAGATAATAATTGGCTTTACCAGGAAGGATCGATCGATCGATCGATCGATCGATCAATCTACGAACATACTCTGATGTATCTTTATTGAACTCGTTAATGATCGTCAGTTTCTTTATTTTTTATTTTTTATTTTTTATAATAGAGTATTATTTAATTTATTTATTCGTTTCTATACAGTAATGTAAGTATATATGTTCGTGCGTGTATCTTTATTATCAAGGACAGTTAGCGGAAAGTAGTCAACCTAGTCTATGACTCACATATTACGCGATACCTATTTTATCTTTCACATTCCCTTCCTATGCAGTTATACAGGATGAAAGTTAATAGACAAAAGATAAAATGCAATCAATAATAATTTTTTTTTTTTTTTTTTTTTTTTTTTTTTTTTTTTTTTTTCTTATCAACTTAAAATTCGACGAATAACGAAATGAGCAAATTTAAAATGAGAGAGAGAGAGAGAGAGAGAGAGGGAGAGAGAAAGCAAAAGTTTTTGATCTTGAAAAAAAGAAAGAGAGAGACAATATTTTGAAACATTTCAGGCTAATTTCTTTTTTCTCCCAGATCTAGAGAAAACTATATAGAAATTTTTGATCCATCCTATATTTACAAAATATAATATTAAATTTATCTCGACGATTAATTATATGTAAACAGTGATAACTTTTATACGTCGTTAACGTAATTAATATTATTTATATCTTACATAAAGTATTCGAATATTTTTAATTATTTAATGAAGAAAAAACAATTATCGAATCAGTAGGTACTTCGATGTTGAGATAAAAAAATAAGAAAAAAAAAAGAAATAAAAAAAAAGAAAAAAGAATTATAAAAATGATAAAAAATGTAAGCTTGATTTGCCTCGCTACCCCTCCCCTCTTACCGACCTCAAAATGAGTCTACCTAACGGTGGATTTTCAAAGTATGTCGAAAAATTCGAAACGATCGAGAGATAAATAGCGTAGGTGTTTGTTGCAAGGCATCGTACGCGTTTTTGTCGCCCTTAAAGAGACCCTTCGTGTCAACCACAAAGCGACCCACTTCAAGCTTGGGACCACTAGATCAGGCCCGGTATTCGTTGCACGAACTCTTAACGGTGGCAAACACGCTGGCTTACAACCTGATTGTTTCGGGTCCGATCGTTGTCGGGAATGCCGATTGGTTCTCTCTTGGTTGCTTTCACGAACGGAAAGAACGTTTATCGTCGATAAATACCTATCTGGGTAGATACGTTTCGAACATTTCGAATTAGTACGAACTTGGAAACGGTGGGAATGAAAAGAGGAAAAGGAAAAGAAAAAAAAGGAAAAAAAGAAAGAAAAGAAAAAAGATCTCGTTGGATCCGGGCACGATTTTACCGATTTAACGTTCGATCGAGCGTTTTTGTTTTTTTTTTTTTTTTTTCTTTTCTTTTCTTTTCTTTTCTTTTTTTTTTTTTTTCTTTTTTTCCTTTATCTTTTCAAATCATTCCCAATCTATGTAATTTGTTTTATTCGAAGATCTTTTATATCGATCGAATCACGCAAAATTCGCGTCGTTTAAAATAGCAACGTGTTTAGTCATGCGATAAGAGATAACGTAAGATTGATAAGAGAATTTCTTTATTTTTTTTTTTTCTTTTTTCTTTTTTCTTTTTTTATTCCTTTTAATTATACGATGTCTGGCACTTTTCGAGCTTCTTCGAATCGTGATTCCCTTTTTTTTTTTCTTTTTCTTTTTTTCTCTCTTTTTTTTTTTTTTTTTTTTTTTAAGTGAAATCTTTTAAGTTCTGCTTTTTTTGTTTTGTTTGTTTCTTATCCTTTCGTATTATTTTAGAGTCCGTTCTACGAGATTATTAATTACGGATGCTCGTAAATAATCCATACATGTATATATATATATATATGTATATATATTTTGTTTTGTTTTGTTTAATTCTTATATTATTTATATTAATGGAATTTATATAAATAATATAAGAATTAGATTTATGGAACATGTCAAACCGATAGAGTTTATTTTATAAGGAAAAGAAAAGAAAAAAAAAAGCAAACGCACTTGAACGTACTTATTTCAATAGAAAAAAAAAAAAAAAACAAAAAAAAACAAAAAAAAAAACAAAAAAAAAATTGATATACAATCAATGTTCATGAATGTAATGTTAATTAAACTTTAGTAGGTCTCGATATACCTGTTGTAAATTAATTTGCTGATTCTAAGATCGACTGTGTCAACATCGTATACCATTAGAAAGTCTTAGACGTGCGTGACGTATCATTTCAATGAACGAAGAAGAGAAACAAAAAAAAAGTGAGAGAGAGAGAGAGAGAGAGAGAGAAAGAAAATGGCAAATGATAGCCTATCGCCTAATGGAATAATAGTACGTAATCATCATCGTTATTCCTTTGATAATTTTTGATTAAATTAGAGTAACGGTCCTCGATGTAAGATCTTCGATCCGACGAATTATCGATTATGTTTCCATTGTACGTATTTAAGAAACGTGATCAGCGAAACATCAGATCGATTAGTATGTCGATAATGAACGTGCTTTTATAACGAACTTCATTCATACACGATTATGATCGTTGTATCGACATTTCCGTTGAACAATGGTATACCATTTCATTTAGCAAATTAGAAATGATAAAGTGCGAGATCTTAATTATTCGATGATTCAATTAAAACGTAAATCTTTAATTAACGAATTGATACGCCTATAAATATTTCTTTTTTGTAAATTTAATTTTTACACGATCATAATTAAGACACGATCGTTTCATCTCGAATCGATACTTAAATTTATTTAAAAATCGATATATCGATAAAGTTTAATAAACGACACGTGCAACACAATTTAAATTTGAATGAAATTTTGTCAAAGGAGAAGAAGAAAAAAAAAAAAGAAAAAAGAGAGCAAAAAAAAAAAAAAAAAAGAAAAAAAGAAAAAAGAAAAAAATACGAGAGAAGAAGGGGAAAAAAAGGGAAGAATTTTAACGATGTAATTTTTCTATCGTTTCAATCTATTTATATTTCTTTTTTTTTTTTTTTTTTTTTTGATATATACAAATTTTTGAGCGAAACAATTTTGAAATCGAAGATTTAATTATATTATCAATATTTTAAAAAGATTTCTTTCTTTCTTCCTTTCTTTTCTTTTCGTTTCTTTTTTTTCTTTTTTTTTTTTTTTTTCTTTTTATAATTTTGTTCCGTCTCGATATCCTCGAAAACGAGAACGTTTTCTTTCTCTTTCTAATTAGAAGTAATTACATCGCAAAAATCCACTCTGAGTGTGCATTTCACAATGTCGATAAAAAGTATTTTATATACCGCAACTATGTCGGTAGAGAGCCTGGAGGCTTGTATTTTGAAGAGAGTTATGTAATAACCTGCCTTAGGGTACGCGTCTAACAAGTTTCCGTCGTTAGATAGATAGTTAGATAGATAGAGAGAGAGAGAGAGAGAGAGAGAGAGAGGGGCGGAGGGAGGGAGAGAAAGATTAAAAAGAAACTAGCATGATTCTTCGAAGAATTCTGCAAATCGTTATTTCTCTATTTTGCAATCGAGCCTAACAGTGTCTATTGTCTTATTTATATTGTCAAATGACGAATAACGACAATACATTTTTCTTTCTTTCTTTCTTTTTTCTTTTTTTTTTTTTTTTTTTTTTCTTGTTTTTTTTCCTTCAGCCTAGTTCGCTTCACCGAAGACATTTGCAATTTTTTTTCGTAATCATAAGATTTTTAAGGAGAAAAATAAAAAAGAAAGGCAAAAAAAAAAGAAAAGAAAAGAAAAGAAAAGAAAAGAAAAAGAAAAGAAAGAGAACGAAAAGAAAAAGATTATGTTTGAAATTTTAATTATACAATGACTTTAAATCATATCTAATTATTATAATATGATTCGTTGTTCTTCATTATCATAAAATGAGATTGAATGAAAGCGTGTGTATGTGTAATAACGAAGGTAGACTTGGAAAAAATAGGTTGGTATTTCTCGTGTTAATTAAAAATATACATTCCAACATATGTAAGATATATATATATATATATATATATATATATATATATATATATATATATATATATATATATACATACTATGCGTCATATAACACGTAATCATAATTGCCAGATATTTTATTATGTAGGATAATCTTGCGCGTAAAAGTGACTACGTACAGTGAAAGAAACAGAGAAAGGGAGACGTTCTAATTATTTCGAATAATTAACGTTCCGTTTCAAGACGATTTACATTTGAAATTTAACGTTGAAACTCGAATGAAAACGATAAAGTTTCTCTCTCTTTCTCTCTCTCTCTCTTTCTCTCTTTCTCTCTCTCTCTCTCTTTTAAGTCGAGTTCACGAGGTGCGAATTATCCTTGTTCGTTTAAATTCAAAGGACATTTTTCTCTATTTCGTTTCGTAGGCGTATAGAAAGTGAGTAAGAGAGAGAAAGAAAAAGAGAGAGAGAGAGAGAGAGAGAGAGAGAGAGAGGTGAGAGAGAGAGAGAGAGAGATACTCGTAGAGAATCTATCTTATTACCACGATTACACGCACGTTCCATTAAGGATCGCAACCCAAAGGAGTTCTCGAGAAGGATAAGAATTATAGTTATCGTAAGAGATCCAAACAAATACGGCTCGCAAACTTGTGAAAATATGTCCTGGACTAAGATACATAGATCCTTCTTTCTGCCATAATCTCTACCCGCATTCTACGTGACAATTTAAAAAATTTTTTTGCTCCTTATCTATATATATATATATATATACTTATATATTATATATAATATAAGTACCAGGATCTGTCGAGAAAAGTATAAAAAATATTATAGTACGAGACCGAATAGTTAAAATAATTTTTGTACCGTTTTGAAAATACATTCTAATCTATTTGCAAAAATCATTTCGCTATTTTTCTTTTTTTAATTATTCCTAGATCCTCGTAAATAAACATTCAGGATGTTAAATGAAGGATAAAAAAAGATTTTAATTGCTTTTAATTTTACTAGAACGTAATTCTTTTCCTTCCTCTTTTTTTTCTCTTTTTTTCCTTTGTATTTACTTTGTTAACGAAGTAGAAAAAAATTTCTAATGAATTCGAGAAGAATGCAAATTACCGTTCGATAGAAAAAAAAAAAAATCGAGAACTAAGTCCGATTCATTAAAAAAAAAAAAAAAAAAAAAAAAAAAACCTTATGGAATATAAAAATTTCATTACGTGCGATCTTGCAAGTCTATCTTGATAATACTTTCATTGTTCGTACAAGAATATAAATTATTATTATTATTATATATATATATATATACATAAATAACAAAGACCAAGTTCCAATTTCAAACTTTTCATTATAAATATCCATTATTTTCTTTTCTATCGTTTCATCAACGATATTACCAAGTCGAT
Organism: Vespa velutina; assembly: GCF_912470025.1. Classification (NCBI taxonomy): domain Eukaryota; kingdom Metazoa; phylum Arthropoda; class Insecta; order Hymenoptera; family Vespidae; genus Vespa; species Vespa velutina. Next base: position 1,432,378 of record NC_062202.1, read on the forward strand.
GCTGACGAACTCAGGAATACCAATCAAGAAAATCATGTAATTTTATCAAGAAAAAAGAAGCAGAGGTACCTCCCCCTTCCCCTCCCCTTCTCTCCCTTTCTCTCTCTCTCTCTCTCTCTCTCTCTCTCTGGTTTCTGTAATAGGAGGATACGTCACGCTGACTATGGTATGCGATACGCGACGTAGATACGCGCGATTAAAGCGTGTTCCTTTAGCTAGTCCTTGCCATTTGTCATGCGTCGTCGCAAGTACCGTGTAGCACGCGACATGCGAAATAAACATTTGAGAGATAGAGAGAGGGAGAGAGAGAGAGAGAGAGAGAGAAAGAGGATCCTTGGAAGAGTTAGCAGTCTCCATATAAGCAAGCACCATATTCCATAGCTCTTGGTTACATCTCGAGTAGGTTTTACCGTGTAGCGTTACAAATAGCTCACAGTGCAGTCTAATGTAAACCCATGGAAAACTAAACGCCCACGTTTCCGATGTACCTCCTCTCTCTCTCTCTCTCTCTCTCTCTCTCTCTCTCTCTCTCTCTCTCTTTCTCTCTGAGATGGACGAATTTTTGCGTCTCGTTCTGTACGGACACGATGTCTTCTAACAACAAGATACAACACAATGGCGACGAACGCCTTATTCAACAGGTGAAATCTAAAATGGAACTCTTAAATGAAACTATGAATATTATGAATATATAATAATTCTCTTTTTTTTTTTTTCCTTTTTCTTTTCTCGTTTCTCTTCTCTTTCATTTCTTTTTCTTCTTTCTTTCTTTCCTTCTTTTTCTTTTCTCTTTTATTTTTTTTTCTTTTTTTTTCTTTTTTTGTTTTGTTTTGTTTCAAATAACAAACGCGTCGGATCATTCGTTCGTAAAAAGAAATATTCTCTTTTTCAATTTTGTGTTTACTTGAAAATCAGATCGAAAATCAATTGGATTTGACGGGTATACATGCTCGTCTCGAAGAGAGTTTCAATTTATTGACGGCGTTGATTATAATCGTCGTGCGAAAAAAAGAAAAAAGAAAAAAGACAAAAGAAAGAAAGAAAGAAAGAAAGAAAAAAAAGAAAGAAAGAAAAAAATCCTTTCGTCATTCGTATTAAAGTTTTAATGACAATCGAAAAGGTTAAAAAGCAAATTGATGACGTTTCAAAATATTTCTAATGTCACGTAAAGTTAAACAATGGCCGTATTGTTAAATTTGGACGTGAATGATAAATAAATAAATAAATTTTTATGTCACGTAGATGAACATTTTTTTTTCTTTTTCTTTTTCTTTTACTTTTTTTTTTTTCTTTTTTTCCTTTAAATAAATCTACACGATTAAATTGATCGATTTACTTCTTCATAAGGGAATATTTACAAAATGAATTATTAGATAAGCTTGATCTATATTTGAATGTAAATAATCGTATGACATGTATCGATACTATCGTTGTCAAGGATAAACGTTTAATGGTAAACTTGTCGTTGTAGAAGAAGCTTATGCTTTTATAGTTTTATAAAGCATTCCTAGCGATCAAGCTTGGCCACGGAGTTGTAACTCGTTCGTTTCCTAGCTACCATTAAGGCGAACGTAGTTGAGGAGAAAAGGAGCTATTCCGAGTACGGGTACGAACTGGTACGGAGGAAACATTTCAAACAGCTTCTTACGTTCTCTCTCTCTCTCTCTCTCTCTTCCTCTTTTCCTTTCTCTCTCTCTCTCTCTCTCTCTCTTTATCTCTCACTTCTTACTGTTTGAGCTACGACAAAGCCCTTGTATAGAAGTAGTGGAAAAACTTGAGAAACTAAAAAAACATTAGACTACTCGATTCTATATCTTTTTCTTCCTTACGTTTTTGCTTTTTAGTTTTTTTTTTTTTTTTTTTTTTTTTTTTTTTTTTTTTGTTTCTTTTTTCTTTTTGTACATCGCGAGATGATTATCGTGTCAAAGAAATAATAAGGAATGTTAAGAGTACTTTGATAATAATTAATAATTAATCGAAAAAGTTTACAGTAAGTAAGTAGATATAATAATAATAATAATAATAATAATAATAATAATAATAATAATAATAATAATAATAATAATAATAAACGATGTCGACTGTATGTGAATAAATAACGTAAATAAATAACGTGAATAAATATAAGGAGAAGAAAAGTTAACAGTAAATGGAAAAGAAATAAAAAGAGAATGAAGAAAAAGATTGACATTATATAACGAAAAGAAATTACGTTCGATTAGATTGAAAATGATGTCGATTTTAATGGACAAACATGAATTATTTGTAGGGATTAACATTTTATTTCTTTAGTGTGATCATTTCTTTTCCGAAGGTGTCAGGAAGGATCAAAAAAAACTTGTCTCACCCAGCGGTGATCGATGTTGACGTAACACGATTTGGAAGAGAGGCGAAACCATTCAAAGTATTCGTGCGATCAGCATCGTTCCCGGTATCTCCACCATCTCAAGTATTTCGGTTTCAAGATGCAGAAATTTCGTGGGATAAATAAATAAAAATCGTAATTTAATAGATACGCGTGTCTCTCTCTCTCTCTCTCTCTCTCTCTCTCTCTCTCTCTCTCTCTCTCTTTCTCTCACGCGCGAGCGCGTGATTCTCACGATCCGCGATAAATTACTATTATTCTAGTTGAAAATTTGTGTTTGTTTTTAATTTAAAGAGAAAACAAAATCAAATTTGAAAAATAATCTATAAGAATTAAAATATTATTTAACATGTAATTAAAAGGGAAAGAAAAAAAGAAAAAAGAAAAAAAAGAAAAATATAATAGAATATTGTTTTCGTAAATAAAATTTTTATTTAATAAATTATTTATTTATTTTATTATTTAATTAAATAAATTTTAATTAATTGATAAATTTAATTAATAAATTTTAATTAATGAATAAATTTAATTAATAAATTTTAATTAATAAATAAATTTAATTTATAAATTTAATTAAATAAATAATAAAATAAATTATTTATTTTATTATTTAATAAATAATAAAATAAATAATAATGGACAGGCTAACGATAAGCTGACGATCATACACAATTTATATATATATATATGTATCTATTGTTCATAATCGTTAGATCGAAAGAAAAGAAAGGATAATGTAAGAGGAAAAGATTGGAGGAAGAATTGATCTAACGCATACGTTTACGCAATCAAGTTGAAAAATTCGTTTAGGACTTACTAATTAGCCATACCGCAAGTGGTTGAATCAATCAGGCAAAATCCTCGATTGATTTCCTTTGATGATCTAAACGAAGAAGTTTCTGTTCTTAAAGAAAAAAACAACGAGTTGAATTTGTGGAAATATTTTTAATTGAAATTATGCTTACAATTAAATCCTCATGGCTCCGTTACTCGATCATATGTAAGTACGTGTACGTATAAATATATGTAATTATCTGACTATTTAATAATAATCGTTTAAAAAACTTGTCCATGAGACTTTTCTTATATAATTTTATATTCTTTTGTTATCCGTCTAAGTACTAAAAACCATCAGACATCTCGAACTAACTTCGAGATAAGTGACCTTCGAGATCTCGAATCGATTCTGTGTTTCCTGATCGGTGCATGAACCTGCTAGATACCCGATAAGGTAAGCACAGGTGCAAACTTCCATGTAAGTTTAAACCTCGTACTTATGGATTTATGGTAAAAAAAAAAAAAAAAAAAAAGAAAAAAAAAATAGAAAAAAAAAAATAAATAAAAACAATATAAATGATTAGTATTATCATTCACGTAATTACGTGGAAACTGATACGATAGAATTTCTAAGTTGACGCAATTATTAGAATAATTTTTATCCTTTTCTCGAATATTTCGTCTCGTATCATATAAATAAAGAACAAACTAAATTATCGAATGAAATAATAAATGCGAGCTGCTTTAATTACTTTTCTTTCTTTTGTTTGTTTTATTTTACTTTTTTCTTTAATAGTCCTTTAATTTTCTTTTTTTTTTTTTTTTTTTTTTTTTTTTTTTTTTTTTTATCCCTACGAAAACGTTTATGATAATTTATCGAGCATAAATATTTTAATGCATAAAAATTTTAAATAAATAAATTTTATTATATAAAAAGGACCCTCTCTAGGGTTCTTATAGTAGTACAATTTTTTAACTATCTAATCATGTTCGTGCTTATGCAATATTTTGCAATTTTTTTTTATTCGTTTTTTTTCTTTTCTTTTTTCTTTTTTTTTTGTCCCCAGTTCCCAAGTACCAAATCGAACAGGCAAATGTGATAAAGGTAAACTCGATAGTTTCTGCTTTAAATTAATCGAATGAATCGACGAATTATTGAAACAATAAAAGAAAAGATAGAGAGAGATAATAAAAAAAAAAAAAAAAAAATCGAGTAAATCAAACGAAACGAGCAAGATAGTTATGTCGTAGGGAAAAGCATAATCCATATCAATCTTAGAAGAATAATAAAGTATCTTAAGACGGATATTCTTAATACAAATTAATCGGTAAATATTAGAAAATGGTTAGTTGTGTGTGTACGAACGTGCATGCGGTACTAACGAAAGGAACACACGCACGATAAGAACTCTCAGACAGACGTAGTTCCTTTTCTCGAAGCAAGAGCTCTTACTTTGGAGGGATAGAAGAAGAAGGTAGGACGATAAAGAGAGCAAGAGAGAGAGAGAGAGAGAGAGAGAGAGAGAGAAAGGGTTGGCCAGCAATCGGCCTTGGAGCTCCGTCCTTTAGGTGCGCGCGAGCGCACGAACACACGTACGACCAATCGAGTGAGCCCGCTGAGATCGTTCGCGCGCGACTTTTAAACACATGCACGAGAGACTCTCAGCTGCGTATAAGTTTCTTTCTCTTTCTAAAAGAGAGAGAGAGAGAGAGAGAGAGAGAGAGAGAGAGAGAGAACGCGCACGTACCAACCTACTCGATGCCGTGAGCATAGTTACACGGCTATTCCAGTGTGGAATGTCTGGCATGTCGCTCTCGTCAAATGCCCAGAAAATAAAAGGACTGCTTCGGCCACGGCCTTGATAGAACGTTTCCACAAGGTTCCCTACGGGTAGGGCTACCGAGACCGGTGCTACGATGTTAAAGGGTCAAATCTCTTCTTACGAGGAAGAAGATGATGACTTGGCATTCTCCTTTTACTCATCATCTTTGTCTATTGTGTTGTGAGAGATAAACGTTTATGTTAATGTCACTGTGTTTTGTGCTAAGTGTAAACTACATCGATTTTTTTCTTATTCACATTTTCGGTGAAAATATTTAGAATGTTTGTATGCGCTTGTGTATGTGTAAGCTTGTATGTATGTATGTATGTATATATGTGTTTATCACGTACAATACTATCATTGGTTATATTATTCGGAGCATTTTCTTCGCCAGTGTATTTGTTATCTTTCTAAAAAATTTCCTTCTTGGTTTTTCTTCCCTTTTTTTTTTTACTGTTGTTGTTATTATTATTATTATTATTATTATTATTATTATTATTATTAGTCATGTTAAGATTGGTGGACTTGGGGAATAGAGATAAACGTGAGAATGCACAGACGTTTTTCTACGATAAATCACGTACGATTCTTTGTTAAGAACAGTACGTGAGATTCAGAGTAGAGGAATGAGAGAAAGAGAGAGAGAGAGAGAGAGAGAGAGAGAGAGAGAGAGAGAGAGAGAGAGAGTAGGTATGTAATATTTTTTTGTTAGAATATCGTATCGAGAAAAAATTGAATTCCAAAGAATTTTAAAGAATGTGAAATTTCGATAGAAACTTGTCATCAATCGATTGAACGTTTCGTCTGATTGAAATATATAAAATATCTTAAAGAAATGTCTTAATAAATATCTTAGAATTGAATTTGTATCTTTGAAAAGTACGAACAAATAGATTATTAAAAATATAAATACAAATGGGCGAACCAATTCGAAAATTTTATTTTTCATAATTGTTCCATTATCGTGTCTCATTAATAATCACATCTATTCCAAAAAGGATTGTTTAGAAATTTTTTTAATATTTTCAATTTGTCGTACAAATTGTCGGAACAATTTCTGTTCGATTTTTTTCTTTACGATAGCAAATATATAAAAAAGAAAGAAAATGTGTAAAAGTAAAAAACAAAAAAAAAGCAAAAAAGAAAAAAATAGAAAATAAAAATGAAACAATAATCGTGCGAAATAGTAAACGTTACATATATATATATATATATATATATGTATATATATAAATATATGTGTATATCATTGTAAAAGGAAAATCCTTTGAAAATGATTTTGAGGAGGCGGTAGATCCTTCCTCGTAGGAGCTACCTCGACCGGAAGTGCCAAGCGTACGCGAGCAATTACGAGGGTAATCATGGCCGGTCTTGGAGTATAAGAGTTAGAGAGAGAAAAAAAGAGAGAGA
>NC_062202.1:1441252-1476252 GCF_912470025.1 Vespa velutina
GCCATTTACTACCCGTTAAAGTCGGCGTAAATCAGAGTAAGGATGGAAGAAAAAGTATATCGTGTCGAGGATGGAAAGAAGGAAAAAGTACTTAAGTCCTTTGCCATCTCTCTGACTCACACTGTAGTTGCATTTTGCTCCGATGAATAGGATGGAACCTGGCCAAAATTGATGACACATGAGTTAGCCAGCGAATTCGGGACTTTCGGATGATTAAATCACCCATTCAAAATATCTTGCACAAAGAAGAAGAAGAAGAAGAAGAAGAAGACGAAGAAGAAGATGAAAAAGACGAAAATGAGGACGAAGACGAAAACGAAGAAGAAGGTTCGACGATCTTTTCACTTTCATCTTTTCTTTTATTCTTTCTTTTTTCCTCTTTTTTTTTTTCTCTTTTTTTTTCCTCTTTTTTCTTCTTCTTTTCCTTCTTCTTCTTTTTTTTTTTTTTTACCTCCTTTTTTTCCCTTTCTTTTCAACGATCCGTTCTCGCGTCAAACTTGTTATGAAAGCAATTAAACGTCTCTCCAATTTTGAAAAAAATTTCTATGTCAAAGGGATAGAGAGAGAGAGAGAGAGAGGGAAAGAGAGAGAGAGAGAGAGAAAGAGGGGGAAAACGAAAGTGTCAGAGTTCTTGAAATTTCAATAGCATAATTCATAGACCTAGGTATAGGTCGATGCCAACGTTCACAGAGAGATATTTTTTCCCTCGCCTGTTTCTTTCTCTCTTAACTTCTCGAAGGTGGTAACCTCGCCCTTACGTAATACATCTCACGATGACTCAATCCTGGGAATGTCTACGATACGTGGAAAATTGTTTACAATGGATATATCTAGTGGTGTTATCATTCGGGACACTTTCCTTTTGCTATAGTTAATGAAAAACGTAATGAAATTTATTCTGACAAATATTTATTATAATAAATGAAAGGAAAAAGGATTATGCAATATTATTCCCGAAGGATAATTACGTTTATTTTTTTCTTCTTCCCTTTTTTTTTTTTTTTTGTAGTAAATCTCTTTCTTTTATTCTATTACTTTTTTTTTTCTTTTTTTCTTATTTAATTTTAACCATATTTATCGTCCCAATATCATACGTGTTTATCGTTTAATCTTCACAGATTAATATCTTTATATATATATATATATATATTTTTTTTTGTTTTTATACCATCAACTAGCACTCTCCCATTGAACTTTATTATCCTGATCAAAAAATTCTGTTATCTAATCCACATTCATTACTTCATCGAACTGTTATTTTTGTTATTAGAGCCCTTGTATCGTGAACATTGAAAATTTATTATATTAATTAAAATTCATCTTTGAGAACATACAAATTGCTTCATAAAAATATATTATTTAATTAATAATGTCTCGTATGAAGTCTCATTGTCCTATCAGGATTACAAGTTCTACAAGCCATTAGGAAGATCGTCTTAGATATTATAGGTACTTTGGAGGATACTATTAGCTACTTGGAGGGAGCTGCTCGAGCAGCTTTTTTTCACTTCGAAAAAGGAAGCAAGAGACTCTTTCTTGGAGCGTGTTCGAGGAAGCACAGAGTCGCTACTCGTTCGTCGTTACCGTGATAAATTCTCCGAACGTGCAACGCGTTAGCTGCATACGAGAGTTCGATGTTCCTTCTCTCTCTCTCTCTCTCTCTCTCTCTCTCTCACTCTCTTATATTTTTCTGATTATATTTTTTTTTTTTTTCGAAAGCGACGAAGAGAAGAGTTGAAAAATTCTCTTGGCATACGTTATACGGTAGAAATAGGAATAACGATGTTGCTAGCGGAATGATAGTGATTGAGGTCACACGCGAACTGAGAAATCATGAAAGCTCTCTTGTTACCGGGTTAACTCCACCCATGAACATGCCATTGTGGAATTTCTGTGATTCGTTTAAAATGAGAGTACGTTGAACCCTTTCCATCGATCGCTATCATAACGTGAGATCGAATTAAATTCGATTTACTGTTCATTTGTATTTGAACAATTTCGTGAGAAAGAGAATGGAATGTCTATTGATACGTCATTTTTGTGATACCTTTTTATTTATTATTTTTCTTTCTTCCATTTTAAAATCTTTTTTTTTTTTTTCATAATTAAAAAACGAACAATTATTAAATCTCGTTGTTCTTATTTCATTGGAGTTTCATTGTATATAATATAAGTATTATTATATTTATTTGAAAGAAGGAAATAGGAGAGAGAGAGAGAGAGAGAGAGAGAGAGAGGGAGAGAGAAAATTCCGTTAAAAAAAAAAAAAAAAAAGAAAAGAAAGAAATAATAAAAGAATAACTTATTTAACAATTATTAGAAATATTCACAGTTCGTTTACTTTCGGCAAGAAAAAAATAAAAAAAATAAAAAAAAATGAAAAAAAGGAGGAAAAAAAGAAGTAAAAAAAAAAAAAAAAAAAAAAAAAGAAACCATTCAAAGAGATTTTATCCGAGTAACAGATTGCACCGTGTATATTCAGCTTAATTATAGATCATGATAAATATTAATCACGATCTTTCGAACGATTCGGAATCTACGAATCGACCTTGTGTGTAATGTTTCTTTGTGTGTAATTGTTTTTTTTAAAAAGAAAAAGAAGAAAAAGGAAGAAGAAGAAGAAGAAGAAGAAGAAGAAAAAGAACGAAACTCGTCCATTCGGTGGAACTTACTTGATGCATTTCGTATGCGTACTCGAAAGGTGTTTTCTCAAGGCCGATAGAGATAGAGGTAAAAAGAAAAAAGGGAAAAGAGTAAAAAGAAAGAAATAAAAAAAGAAAAAAAAAAAAAAGAAAAAGAAAAACATAGTGAGACGATTACGCTACGTGGAGTATTCGACGAACGCGAGCGTTCCATTGGTCGTCAGAGTTAAAGTCATCGCTTCGAAGGACAAGGACGACCCCTCTGCGTAAATTCTACGTGCTCGGAATGCAGGGCGAGCCTTACGTTCGATGAAAAGAGATTTCTCTTTCCCTCTCTCTCTCTCTCTCTCTCTCTCTCTCTCTCTCTTTTTCTCTTTCTCTTTCTTACTCTTTATCTATCTGTTTGTCTTTCCCTCTCTCTCTCTCTCTCTCTCTCTCTCTCTCTCATCTCTTCTTCCCCTCCTCTTTCTCTCTCTCTCTCTCTCTCTCTCTCTCTCTTTCTCTCTTTCTCACTGTCTCTCTCTCTGTCTCTCTTTAAGCTCCTTCGAAAGAAGTGAAAAATTCACGTATTTCGAAAGTTTTCGTTCGGCGGGTATCGGAACGCGTATCGTAAATCGCCTGGCACGAAACTATTCGTTTAATGGCCGATAGTTGGAAGGGTGAATAAAAAAAAAAAAAAAAAAAAAAAAAAAAAAAAAAAAAGAAAAAGAAAAAAAAAAAAAAAAAAAAAAAAAAAAAAAAGGAAGAAAAGAAAAAAAAAAAGAAAGAAAGAAAGGAAGGAAAGATAAAAAAAAATAGTAAAATAAAAATAAAAAGGACAAACACGAACGGCCTTCCCAGTTGTGTTCGGTCGAGAGTAGTAAGTACAAACTCGTGGCTCTGCTACAATATTCGTCGATGTTGTGTTAGAAAGACGGAGGCCATGGCTGAATAAACGTGCACGTATATAAAGATATATATTTGTATGGAGTGTATATACGGATATGTGTGAAAACGAGAGAGCGATATGCGTGCGTACGCGTACGCGTTCTACCGTGACGCGACTCGAAATGTGATTGAACTCGGAGATAGTCTGGTTCGTGGTTAAAACTAAATGGCAATCTAAGAGACACCCGGTATCTACATATATATATATATATATATATATATATATATATATATATGTTTGTATGCATGTAGATATAAGTGCATATAAATGAAATTTTACACTTTTTTTTTCCCTTTAAATATCAGACGGTGTCATGAAGAAATTAATGCATCGTCGTGTACCTTTTTGTTGTTGTTGTTGTTGTTGTTATTGTGTATGTGTGTGTGTGTGTGTGTGTATGTTTTAGAAAACTTTTGAATGAAAATTAATGTAAAAAAAAAAAAGTATACAATTAATAATTGCAATCTTGTTTAAACGATCTTAATTGTTTTAATTGAATGTGAAACGTAATGAAACTTATTTGATGTATTATTAAAGATTAATTATATATAATTAGTAACATATTAATTTCAATTAGAAATAAATTAAAAGTATTCGAGATCGTTTTATAAGAATCATATGTAGTTGAAATCTTTAGAGAAAAAAAAAAAAGAGAAAAAAAGAAAAAAAGAAAAGAAAAGAAAAGAAAAAAGCAAAAATGCTTAATTAACGAGAAAAAAAACTCGATATCGAAAAGAACGATATCTCGATTATTGTTCTAATTAAATATAAAAAAGAAATATATATATATATATATATATATTAAGAAATAAATGAGAAATATCTCCGATAGATCATTTCAAACTTATATGATATTAACTGGTACACCATAGACCTAATTAAAAAATAAATTAAAATTAATATTCATTTAATTCGTGTTATATCTCTTAGAAACTAAAATCGACGAAGGAAATTACGCGAGACATTACGACCGAAAGCGAGGATTAATTATTATCGTCGAAACAAGCATATACCACGCGTGGCATAGGAATTATTGTTAGTGTTGGTGAGCTTCTTACATACTAGTAGTGCTTTCACTACACGCGCTACTTCAACGATATTATCATTTTTTCCACTTAACTGCACGTAAGTGTCCGTGAAGTGTAAGAAGATAAAATCGAAACGGCCGTTTTGCATTCCTTACTGAAAACAGTTTGAAATTCGTACGATTTGCAAGGGAAAAAAAGAAAATATAATAAAATAAAATAAAATAAGGAAAAAAAAAACAAAAAAACAAAAAAAAATAAGAAAGAAAAATAAAGAAGAAAAAGAAATGAAAAATATAATAGACCGGTTAGAATCCAAAATGGATGAATGGATGGATGGATGGATGAATAAATAGATTTCATGACACGGAACATAACGCAATGCAAAGCCATAATAATCGTGCGTACTTTCACTCGAAAGTTTCCTTCGAACGACGCTTTTAGTTCAGCCAACGATCGGCACATTAAAATTCTCTACACACAAAACGGGAACCACAAGAGAGAAGTGCGCTCCAGTAAACGCAAATCGCTTCATGCACCTTTAATCCTTGTAAGAAGGATCGATTAGTCATTTTGATTTATAACAGTTTATTATTTACGACTACCGCTTTCGAAAACTTTCATACGATGGATACGTTAAAAGGGATGATAATATAATTTTGTCTAATAAAATTGTAGATAGGTTAAATTTTTACAGTATGATATTTCTAATCTAAAACGATAAGAAAAGATTCAATGTCTTTTAAAAGGATTATCGAAGATATTTAGAAAATTTCTATGTACAAATCATTAGAATTATATTATTGATTATTATATGATATTAATTCTGAGGTGAAATTAAATTTATATTTATATATATATATATATATCATTAATAGAATTCATTCAAATAATCCTTTCAATATTTGGAATTAAAATTAATATAAATTTTAAAGATATTTTACAATTAATAATAACTTCGAACGTTCTTTACGAGGATTTAAAAAAAAAAAAAAATAATTAATTAATATCAATTTTGAAATTTGTATACGAGTGTCTTGTAATACAAATTATTTAAATGTTACAAATATGAATAATTCAAAATGAAGAAGATAATCGTCCTATATAGTCACCGATAACCACGATGGTTATATAAAGATCGAAACAACTTTGTGACGCAACCGTAGGTGGTTTTGTTGACACGAGCAATCACGCGTGTTGCCACCTGCATTGGTGTTGCGTTGCAAAATGCGCGCATTTTCACGGAGTATTTCGTTCTCAATAACGTTATATAAAATATAAATGAGTGTCGAAATAGAAGGGACTCCGTCCTTCGAGGTAACAATACGATGTCACATTTATTTGTAATCTTATCGCGAAAGAAAAATTTATACGATACGTAAGCGTCGCCTTCAAATTTTATATAAAGTATAAATAAAAAGGATTTTTCAAAATTTTCAATTTATAAATCTATAGATATATAAAAAAAATTTACGAATAATATTATACTCATAAGTATATTATATTACGATGCGGGACATTAAGCAAAACTATATATTGACACTTGTCAATTAATCATAATATTAAATGATTCAATGAATTTATGTAAATATCTACGATTAAAAAAATAATCTTTCCCTTTAATAATCATAAAAATTATAACAATAATTTATTAATTCTTCTTTTGTAGTGATTTTTAAAAGAAAAGAAAAAAAAAGATATAAGAAAAATATAACATAGACAATTGGAATGAAAGAAAATTTATTGGACTTTAAATTAGAGATTTTCAAGAATCGTTTCGCATAAAATATACTTTTGCATAAAATATATTCGCATAAAATATATTTGTAAAGGGATGAAATATATGTACATACATATACAATATATTAAAAAAAACAACACACACATACACATACACACACACACACACACACACACACACACATATATATATATATATATATAGAATCTAAACATTTGTTGATAGCTTCCGAATAGAAATATAGCGGGAGTATCGAGAGTGTGCATCGAGTCTATCGAGAGAGGTGCTGTTGCTTTCTCGAAGAGAGTCACGAAATGGGGGGGAAAGAGGGGGTTGGGTCGAGGGGGCAGGGGCAGAAGCAGGGGCCTGAGCAGAGGGGGGTGAGGGGGAACAGCGAGGGGCACACCTGAATCATCCGTGGAATGTAACGCTCCGGCCATTTGGATTTTACCGTACCTTCTCGTTCCGTAGCCATCGTCTCCATGGCTCTCTCTCTCTCTCTCTCTCTCTCTCTCTCTCTCTTTCTCTCTTTCTCTCTTTCTCTCTCTCTCTCTCTCTCTCTCTCTCTCTTTCTCTCTGAGAACTTTGCCAGAGAGAAGGAAGAGAAACCAGAGAGGAAAAAGGAGAGGAACGAGAAAGAGAGAGAAAGAGAGAGAGAGAGAGAGAGAGAGAGAGAGAGAGAGAAGATAGACTGGATGGTGTTGTTTAACAGTAGCAACCCTGGCCGTCGAATAACGAGCCACGCGAACGAATCAATTAACGAACGGCAAACTTTCTTCAGGTAAACCTCGACACGGGTCACCGTCTTCATCGATCTTGAATTTTTATTACAATACCAGTACCAGTATATATCAATTATAATTAATTGTTCGAGCGAATTTCTTCGAACCAACGACGAAAAGTCTATACCCATGTGATCGTTCTTAAAATCTATTCGATATTCTTTTTTAATGTTTAATATGAATTTATGTAAAAATTAAATGAAACAATAGATTTCGTTGAGTTAAATGTCGTTATTGAAAATTATAATGATCGAAATTATAAAGAAAATTATTAAACGATCTCAATACAATTCTATCAACGTTTATTAATTAGATTAGATCAAACTCGATCGTTCTGATACTGTTTTTAAACGTTTCTATTTCTTTTTTTTTCTCTTTTTTTTTTTTTCACGAAGGATCCTCTTTTTTTCTCCTCTTGCGATCATAATCATAGAAAAAAAATAGTTCCGTCCGAAGCTTCGAACGATTTAGATTTTATGAGATATCGTTAAAGTCCTTATTGAGAAGTATCCTTGCGATGTCAGCGAGAAAAAATAAATGAAAAATAAAATCAAACGAGAATTGAATCGACTAAAATCAAAAAGGATTGAAATCCTTCCTTGGAATGTTCCGTTTTAACGAGCCCGCATCGGCAAGGATCTCTTTTATTGCTTGTTGCAAATCCGTTTCGTTCGTATTGCTATTTCTTCTCGTGTAAATTGAAACGTAACGAAGCAGCAAGTAGAAACAACGTCGACAGGTCATCGACGTTCTCTTCGGAGGATCAGCTGGCCGTAGATCCTCATTTTAGTAATAAATACTTATGTATATATATACATATATATATATATAGTGTGTGTGTGTGTGTGCATGTGCGTGCATGTGTTTATACGTCGGGACGAATTGAAGTGGAATCATCTGTGGTAAAACTGGGTGTTCACATAATTAAAAAAAACATCACAACTTCTTTCGTTAATTATGAATAATAAGATGAATAACATTGTTACGCATTTTTCCCATGATTTCGCTTTTACGCGAACGATTACTGAACGAAAGAAAGATGTGCCTGAATTATGAAGACGTAAGATATTTTTCTTAATAATTATTATTAATTAAATCACGTCTCTTTTTATTCTTTCCATTATTCCCTCGAAATACGATAAAACATCATTTCGATAACAATTAATCCAATTCACTGGCAAAAGATTAAAAAAAATTATCTGATACAAAATGATAATAATCGATAGGATGATTGATCCAATAACCATTGACACCATTTTTATACATTAAGAGTTATAACGTTAATGAAAAGTAAATTTATGTATATATCATATGTATATATTTATATTTATACAAATTTCTCCTAAAGTTTATTCATTTTTATATTATATCAATAAATATACTTTTATCGTTCTGTCGAATGAAGTTTTTCTTTATGTCAAATAAGAAACGTCATGGAATTTTGCAAATGATTTCATATTCACAAATGTCACGCTCTAAATGTCTCCTTGAAAATCATTCACGTTTTATGATATTAAAATATCATAAACGTGGGAAAATTTGATATTATATAAGTATTATATTTCGTCGATATATTAATATGACGTAGATACACAAAACACACGTGACACATATTATCATCGGCGATCGTGATAACGATTGTTAAACAACGCTTTTGATGAAGTACTTTCGATCTTGCTCACCTGACACCCGTATTGACGAAGAACCGATCTGCTCAGTGGTGGTCCAAACGCAGCATCTTCCTTGATCCTTCGATCTCTCTTCTGGTTTTTTTGTTTCTTATTATTTTTCTTTTTTGTTTTTCTAAAATCCTTTTCTCTCTCTCTCTCTCTCTCTCTCTCTCTCTCTATCTCTCTCTCTCTCTCTTTCTTTTTTTTCTTCTTCGTGCACAAGTACGTAAATGATTATAAAAAGAAACTAGAAAATATCTTTTTCGAGCTTAACTCTTCAATCACACAACAAACGCGATGATCGAAAAATATATATATATAAATATATGTGTATATATATATATATATATATATATATAAATATATATGTATATATATATAAATAAATAAATATATATATATATGTGATCGAGAAATGCCTTGGACACTTCCACCGAGCGAGCGGGTCCGAACGACTGAAAGTGCCTCTCGGTACGTTCGCGCGCCTTCCTCGAAGGAATCATTCGCTCTATCCCTACTCTCTCTCTCTCTCATGGATTCTCTGACTACCGTGCTGAACCTGGTTAACACGAGAACGAAGCGATGTCGAATGGATCGGGACGATCTATTGAAAGAAATCGTTTTCCTTTTTCGACTTTCGAAATGTTATCTCCAAATCGAACGAAATAATTCTTTTTTCTTTTTCCTTTTTTTTCTTTTTTTTTTTTTTGTGAATCCGTTATTCGCTTTATCTTTTTTTTTTTTTCCTTTTTTTTCTTTTTGCGGAGAAATAAATAATTTAATTTTTCTATATATATATATATATATATATATATAGTTTTTTTACAAGCGTAATCAATTTTTTTGTACGTAGAATTAAAAACTTTACAAATTGGATTGGAGATTGTAACTTTACTCGTTAAATAAAATTCCATTCCTTTTTTTCTTTTCTTTTTTCTGTTCTTTTTTTTCTGTTTTTCTATTTTTTCTTTTTTTTTTTTTTTTTTAAGATCAGTAAATTTTCCAAAGAACAAAGTCAAAAATTTTTGATTACAATATTTTTTTCATATCTTTTTCTTGGCCTTTAGTCGCAAGGGTCATATCTTTTTTCTTAGTCAGTTCAAAGATATACCGCATTGCGGACTCTTACGATTCTCAGGAATGCCGATAAACGGCGATAATTGGCGCAGGACAAATCGCAAATCGATGCACGACCGTTGCGTTGGATACCACGAAGCGATATCGATCGTATGTCAAACCTTTCGCTTATCCAGAATCGGCGGTAAGAATAAAGCTCAACTAAAAATAAAGTGATGAGACGTTTAGAATGTCACGCACGAAAGATTTGAAGAAAAGATTGTTAAAAGATTTGTAGAAGAGACACGTATGTATGTATATATACGTGCACGTATATCCGGGGACGTAGTATAGCATTAATAAATTAATCGTAAATTTAATAATCGTGTTATTAAAAAAAAAAAGAAAAAAAAAAAAAAAGAAAAAAGATCGAATTACGATCGAGATGAAAATGAGAAAAAGTGCGAATATTAAGTTTAAAACGATTATTTTATACAAATAAAAAGGGAAAATTTTTCATTTGATACAATAAATAAATATTGTTACTTAGGGATCATTGATTTTTGATAGAATCCATAATTTCAATCGAAATTACAAATTTATATTTTCGCGAAAATTCAAAATGCCCGCTTATTAAGACGCGTCGATAAGAGAGAAGAAGCTCATTTGTCATAGGTGGTTGAAGAGACACGTGACCAATGACGACAGCGACACTGGCGACACTAACGTTAGTCCTCCAAATAGACACGTTTCCGTTCTAAACAATTACGGTCACGGGGTGCATCGTTCGCGGTCGGTTACGAGGTGATTTTGATTTAAGGAGTAGAGAAATCGTTGCGAATATTTTCTTTAGATTTAATAAAAAAAAAAAAAGATTACTTCTATAATTTAGTCGTTGATAAGGATAAGAGAGAAAAATAAAAAAAAAGGGGAAAAAAAAAGAAGAAAAAGAAAAATAAGTAACGTAGAAGGAGAAGTTTTATCGTATTACGTTATCGGAGTTAAAACTACGTTTTCTTTTCACGTAAGCTGATGTCTTTCGTCAGCTCGTATGATAGCATCCTAGTGGCGAAATAAAAAAGCAACGACCGTACGGGAGGTAGCTGGCCATCTTGGAAAACAGATATGGTTGTATCGAGAGAAACGTCAACAGAATTGTGTTTACTTCGTACGATACATGCCGCGAGAGGTGTCTTAGTTTAATTACATTTATAATAGACTTAGCTTAATCGCACGGAAGTGAGACCGACACGGTGGCGTATCTGACACGCGGACGTTATCGCAAAAGGTGCGTAATTTTGCTTCCGAAGGATGAATCGAGGTGACGGATTGGTGCAGAGAAGACGAGTGGTTAACAGTAGCAGCAGCAGCAGTGGATTCGGCCAGGATGGTTCCAATGAACTTGGTCATAATGACAAGTTGTCTGGTAACAGTATGGACACCGATTGTTCATCTCAAAAAGATTTAAATTCTAATCCTACGATAGACGATGATTCTGATAAAGAAACCAGATTGACTCTTATGGAAGAGGTTTTACTCCTTGGTCTTAAGGACAAGGAGGTAAGGACATAGAAACTCCTTTTTTTTTTTTTTTTTTTTTTCTCTCTCTCTCCCAATCCTTCGCTTATGTCTCTCTTCCTCGATATCTCTCTTCTTACTCCTTAGGGATTTGTTTTTATTAATTCTTAGGGTTATACTTCGTTTTGGAACGATTGCATAAGCTCAGGCCTACGTGGATGTATCTTGGCCGAACTTGGATTTCGTGGTCGTGTAGAATTAGAAAAAGCTGGAATGCGTAAGAAAGGATTATTATCAAGGAAATTACTCTTAAAGAATGACGCACCTACTGGAGACGTATTGCTGGATGAAGCTTTGAAACATTTAAAAGATACAGATCCTCCAGAGACAGTACCAAGTTGGATAGAATATTTAAGTGGTTTGTAATTAATTGATAATTTTTCTTTTTATTTCTTTTTTTCTTTTTTTCCTTTTTTTTTTTTTTTATTTTTATTTTTTCTTTTTTTAACCTCCACGATAGTAATTCAATTTTTATTTTGGCCCTCGTTATATGTATTGTTACAGGTGAAACGTGGAATCCTTTGAAGCTACGTTATCAGTTAAAAAATGTTAGAGAGAGATTAGCTAAAAATCTTGTAGAAAAGGGTGTATTAACTACAGAAAAACAAAACTTCTTACTCTTTGATATGACAACTCATCCTCTTACTGATAACCTTGCCAAAAGTCGTCTTGTTAAAAAGGTAATTAGATTTTTGTTATATACTTATATATTATTTGTTTATACTTATCTGTTTATGCTCTCTCTCTCTCTCTCTATATGTATGTATTTTGTTATGCACGCGCAAACATATTCTGTTTTGTTTTAATACTTCAGAAATAATGGTAATATCTTATCTCTTTGTTTGTATTCTCTCATCTTCTAAATTGGGTATTCATATTAATCACTAAAAATGATAAGAGGAATTATCATTTGTAACATTTTGCTTGTATTTACTATAAAAGTATATTTGTATCTTCTATTCATACATATGTTTGGAGAATATCTGTATCTTTTTTATATTTTTTTTTTGTTCTTTTTTTTCTTTTTTTTTTTTAATTATTTCCAGGATACGCAATTTAACATGCGTATCCGTTTAGTTGGTTTTTCTATTCATTGAAAATATATATAGTGGAAAAATTATATAATTATTAATTCATCTGTTTTGAAACATTAGCATCATTTAGAATATAAGATTGTTATATTTATAGAGCAGTCATATTTTATTTACAGATTCAGGAGGCTGTGTTAGGTCGTTGGGTAAATGATGCAGGTCGTATGGATAGGCGGACGTTAGCATTAGTGATCCTAGCCCATGCGGCTGATGTATTAGAGAATGCATTTGCACCTCTTTGCGATGACGATTACGAAGTAGCAATGCGCCGAGTTCGAACTTTATTGGATCTAGATTTTGAAGCTGAAGCTGCTAAACCTAATGCCAATCCTGTATTATGGGCTGTATTTGCCGCATTCACTAAGTAACACAGTTTTCATAAATTAAAAGTGTAACTTATGAACGTTGGATAATAGTGTGAACAGTGGGATTACCAATTTTGCATGTATTTCAGTTGTATACTTAAAAGAAATAGTTACAAGATCATTGTTACGATCATATGATTCAGACCAAATAACATATAGTTGACTGCATGAAAAGCAGCGTTAGGATATATTAATCATTTTCATTATTATTTAATATCTTTGATAACTGAACTGTATATAAGTTCAGATTGGTGACATCGTAAAGTAACGAAATTCCGTGTGTGAATGTGCACTTCGAGTGTGATTTAGTGCCATGTAGGGTTTGATAAAAAAAATTCTCATCGTACAGAATTTTATGAAATATTTATTATCTGCATCTGTATAGAATCCTTCACGTATATTTATAGATACAGCCTTATACGGTAAACTGTATCTCTCATGTTATTTGCTACATCATTGATGACTGTTGCTTAAAAATAAAAGACAATATAAGAGGCAGTATAGCAAATTGGAAATATTATAACATTATGTTCTAATCGCTAGTGCCCCTCCCTACGGGCGTCTATATTGCATTTGGATATATCTTATAATGACATTCTTTTCAAATTGAAGCACAGATTGATAAGATTCACTGGGTGGCAGTAAAGCAATTAATTTTTTACTTGTATGACCTGCATTATAGAATTTTATAAAAAATATTCCTTTCGATGCTTTAAATATTTTATATATTTCGCATTATCAATAATTTTTTTGTAATATATTTAATGGAATACTTCCTTTATATTTGAATTTTATAGAGAAAGCACAAATACATAAACATTGATCTATTTACTTTCATGAAAAATATAAATGCTAATAATTGCAATATTAATATTATCATTCTTAGAGATAATAATTATTAACAAATATTGACATATATATTGCTCCTTTTAGCTGTAGAAAAAAATTTCATTATGATGCTTATATATATATATAAAAAAAAAATAACATTATATAAAATTATTAAACATGGGCTTTATTGGTTAAACTAATAATTTCAAAATAAGACATGATTTAGTTACCTATATATCTATCAAGAATATACAAGGCATTCGATTTATACGTTTCGTACATTTTAAATTATTATTAAGTTAATTGTTGCTATTTGAGTATTAATTTTAATAAGTATTTAGTAAAATTGTAATATTATTGTCATATAGTTTTCTTTTTCTTTTTCTTTTTTTTTTAATGCAGGTTGAAAAAAATTACACAAGTATTTTAGTAATCATACTTATTTTTATGTATTTTTAAATGTAGTTAAGTCTTTTTTGTCTTCATTAGATTATAATATTTTATTACATAGCTGTCCATTTGACAGAATGCAGATATCTATTATAATTTAATGTAATATAATATTCTGCCTATATATATTTTAAATGGTAGTAGCTTGCTGGTCAAGCAGATGTAACAGGTATTAGCTGGACAAGGCATTTATTTTTGTTACATTGTTACTAGTGGATTTCTTTGCTTGTGACACTTCTATAAATTATAGGTAGTTCTTTTTTCTTTTGAAATAACGTTCTTTTCAATATTAATGCTAAAGTAAAATGATTTAGATTAATATAATCAATTTGTTATATATTTATATATTTATATATTTATATTTATATATATATATATATATATATATATAATATATAATATATATTTTGTACACACACACACATATGCACACACACACATATATATATATGTGTGTGTTATGTATGTATGTGTGTATGGAAGCTCTACTGCCACTTGGTTGAAAAATTTGAATATTATATTCTCCAATGAAAAAGAAAATACACATCACAATACGTGCTCTATTACAATATTTTAAATAGTGACATACATGTATTTGCAATTGAGTATATTTGGAATAATTTTTAAATGAGGCCATACATAGAAAACTTGTAATTAAAAATGAGATTATGAAAAGAACTTTCTTGTCTATTTATATATTTTGTAATACTACATCATAAAATTCCTTATATAATTGCTGATTATTAATAATGTTTATATATTTATAAAAATCATTGTACTTTTACTATCAAGAAGTAATATGTCAGGTATTTGTAATAATGGTAAAATATCGTAAATTTGTTCAATGAAATTATTTATATTTGATGCCTGATAATAATTTTTATTTCAAATGTATGAGCTTTTTTAAGTTTATCAAGTTTATTAGAAAAGTTCATCATAAATAATTTTCTATGCATTGCCACTTTGGATAATAGTCTGAATATATGAAAGTATAATTATCACAGAGAAAATATGCAATGATTTATTTTAAGAGCTTGTAGTATAATATTTTGTTCCTTTAAAAAGCAAGGGTAATTTCGTTACAAATATAAAATATATAAAAACAATAGTATATTAACAGAAATATGATCAAAATAACTTGAATAAAATCAAATATATTTTCTGAAATTCTATCCCATTTGTTTGATCACTGTAAATCACTTGTAAATACTGCATTATAAATTACTGTTAATCGAGATTTATAATTTCAGTTGCACTTCTATATGTAATATATCCTTATTATAGAAGTAAATGTAAAATACACATATTAAGAAATAAAACAATTTTTTTTTGTGTATAATAAGTGTATTACTGTAAATGAGAATTCTAAAGAAATCTTTGTAGAATAGTATATACCATAGAAACATATGCTGATAAAAATTTTTTTAGATATCAGAAAAAAAGAAAAAAAACATATATATATATATACATATACATATATATACACACATATATATATATATACATACATACATACACACACACACTTAAGTTTTACAAAATATTATATTTTCTTTGCGTTTATGAGATTACCTACTCTAATACTGTGGTTATTACAAAAGAAATTTGTGTATATTTAAACACGTGTCTCAACACATTGGTTATAAGATAATATTGTATGCTTGGAATAAGTGCAAATAATTAAACATATTGTATAAAGGCATGTGAATAAAAAAGTATGATTAAAGTGGAGAGAACGAAATGTAAGTATTAGGGATACATGCATACACATACATACATATATATATATATATAAATATATGTATATATATATATATATTTATATAAATATATATACATATATATGAAGACATAATCGCATTGGAAGATCGCGCCATTTGTACTTAAAAACTAAATTATTAACGACTAATATTTTGATGAATTATTAATTCGAATTGCAATTGATAGAATTTATAAGTGTGTTTATATATATTTGAATTAAAAGTATACGTGGTTGCGATCGATTCTGCGTGTTTTCGAGGACCTATTAAATAAAAATATAATATACAAATATAATAAAAATATGATAACATCCTTAAAAAAATTATTTTATTTTTTATTACTTGATATGCATTACTATACATCACTGTGTACAAACATTTATAGAACAGAAGGATATTATCTATTTAAAAGAAATAGATACTTATTCTTCTTATTATTATTATTATTACTATTATTATTATTATTATTATTATTATTATCATCATTATTACCATTATAAACATGTATTGAATGTAATAAATTAAATATTGCTGATAATACATATACATCTAAAAATCATTTTGTTTTTGTAATATAGTTTAAAAAGACAAAATTTTTTTTTAATCCAAAAATGATCTATATATTCTCACTATCATTTCTATTATGATATATAACAAATTGAAATATTCTTTTTTCGTAAGACTGATTCATATAGTATGAAAATGTAATTGTAGAAACTACTAATTCTTTCTTATGTACAGTATATATATATTATATACGTAGAAAATTTATACAAACTATAGTATAAATGGGTGATATTATTACAATAATGTAATTCTCATTGCATCAGTCTATGCATTATTTCTTTCATTTCGATTTGTATTATATTTAAAATGAAAATTTATATAATAATATTTCTCCATTATAGTTATAAATAAAATAGAGTAAAAAATGAAAAAAGAAAAAAATTTAATAGATTTAACAAATGGTACATGTACATTGACATTAATATTTTACTCGAAAACATTTACATATATCAACCTGTAGATTTAAATGCAACTAGACGAATTAGGAGTTGTTGCATTTATGTGACTTAATAAATTTATATAAAATTCTCTCTCTTTATAGATATAACAATAGTATTATCTTTAATTTAATTTCGCTTATTAGCATATAGTGGAACAGTTACAAACATTTTCAACTGTTGCTTGAATAAGACCATATTTACCAGTAATCATCCAATTTTCATCTTTTTCGTATAACATTTCACCTTTTCCAAGTGGTAATCCAACACAAACATCAGACTTTATTGTTCTCAAACTCAAAATATTTGTTGGCCTAAAACCTCTCAATGCTTCCATAAATGAAGTAGTGTATTCCCAATTTATATCACCCAATAATTTTCTATAATTTAAATCACCTTTAAATATTACTAATTTAGCATCTGATAATTTCGCATATAGTACTTTATCCTTTTCTTTCATTTCTGCAAAATCGTAAGGACTTGTCCAATAAGATTCTTCCTGTATAAATATACAATATGTATTATAGTTGGTAATATGTATAAGAAATATAAAATAATATAACTATATATATATATATATATATATATATATATATATATATGTTATTACCTCAATGGTCCAAATATTGTTTTTTAAATAATCATAAGATAACTGTGCTGTTCTTTCTAATTCTGGATTTGAGGATTTTTTCATATAATCCAATATCCAATGAAAATCATGAGTGTTAGTATCACTGACATACCATGGATAGCGTTTTACATAAAATCGAACTTTTCCGGCTAAGCCAAAATTAACTAGAAAAATTGCTAAACATATATCAGTGAAAAGTTCATATCCTGCATTATCTAATACTATGTCTATAATATTAGAATCATTTAGTTTTTGTTTACTAAGAAGTTGCCAAGCAAAATCAGTGGCATTATCAAGTATATCATTGTGAAGAGTTGCTAATTGTTCTATAGGATTACTAGTTTGACTACTATCAGATCCTGCACTTAGAGATAAATCACATCTGAAAAGATAATAACAGAATAAACATATATAATCTTTTATATATATATATATATATAAATTTTTAGGAATATTGGTATTACCTGTTTCCCCACAGATTCAATTGGATTAATTTAAAAAATTCTTGTTTCTTTTCAACTTCCTCCATTAATTTTACTCTGTCAATTATATCTAACAAATACTTATTGAGAATTTTTATGGTATTTAGGGAATTAATAAAAGCATCTCTTTTCTGCTGTTGAAATGGATCATACGTACGTAAAGCATTCCTATAAAGTCATAGGATTATACAATGTGTATTGTTAATGAAATATAGTAATGAAATATAGCATTTTTCTTTTTTTTTTTTTTTTTCTTTTATACAAACTTACATAAGAAGAAATTTTTGTGCCAGACTACGATACATGTAGCATTCGCAGTACAACCATTCTGTATTAAACCAGGTTGGTACGGTACCTTCTTTTTCAGTTTTATCTTCCAAATACTTGTTCCAAACAGATGCATCATTGTCATCGTCATTTTCTATCGTTGGTAATATTTTCAATGCCTTATTAGTAACAATCTCATTCTTCAATTGACTTATAAATCCAACCATTTGTTTTATTTCTTCCGTAGCATTCTGCAGGATATAAATATTGTATTAATAAATAATAATATCAATAATATATTATATATAGATCACAATAAAGTACATTCACCTGTCCAAATTTTTCTGCGATTTGTTCTTTATTACGACTAAAGTTGTCTATAATTTTTGTTAATATTATAGGTAATCTATCCTTAAGTGTAACATAAGCAAAACTCCTGCAACACATGTCTTTTTATACTATCGTAGAAGAAAAAGAAAAAAAGAAAATAAAGAACAATCAAAACTCTTATTGAATTATTCTGAAATGATTATAATTGTTCTCAAGGATTAGGTTAAAATCATTATGTTGTATTTACCGCATATAAATTCCAGAAAGACGTACACCAAAGGGTGTCAAAGTATCTTGAAGATTTGCAATCTCCACCGAATTAGATTTAATTGTTGGCATGGTTTGTTTCGTGTTTATAGCCATTGATGTTAACAAGAGGCATAAAATGAATGATAATTGTTTGAGCCTGCAATGCATAAAGAAAAATTCTCTTTCATATCTACAATCAGATCAAATTAAAATTACATAACCCATAAGGTTGATTTGTTTATCGTATATACTTACTTTTTCTCGAAATCATTCACGTTTATCTATAGGTTATAAGAATCGTCTGCTTCGCGCATGCGCAGTATTAAACTCCGTGACAATATGAAATTTTGGCGGGTTAACTCTTCGATCGATTGATATTATCAAAAAATATAAACTTTATTGACGTATAAAAATTTCGATCAATGATTTTTAATGTATATTATAACTATTATCGTGTGTTTACTTTAAAGACGTTTGTACGAATTATATTAAAAACTATGTTAAAATAGTTAATTACAAAGTAATTAACTATTTTAACATAGTTTTTAAGATAGTTCGAACGCGTTGAAAAACGAAAAAAAGAAAAAAAAAAGAGAGAGAGAGAGAGAGAGAGAGAGAGTGGGGGAGAGAGAAGAACGATCTTATTTCGTTGCAATATCTCTCATTTGTTTTTTGTCAGTATCTAAAACTACAAACTAGAACGATAATTCAGTTACAGATAACCTTAGGGGTTGATAAACTTTAGTCGGAAGATTGCAACCAGCAAAACCACTCTACCACTCGGCTCGTTGCTTCTCTTGAACTTTTCGTTCGTTTGTTAGCTCGTTCTTTGGCTTTAGGAATGCAAATTATTAAATGACTTCTGTCGCTATTGCTCTATTTGTTCCTTCACGTGTTACTTCGCGATAAAAGGACAAAAAAAAAAAAAAAAGAAAAAAAAGAAAAGAGAAGAAAGAAAAAAAGAAGAAAAGAAACATACGAGGATAAAAAAAAAAAAAGAGTCTCGATAAAGATTTGATGATGAATCACGTTGTTCTTCTATTTTTTTTTTTCCTTTCTTTCTTCCTTCCTTCCTTCCTTCCTTCCTTCCATTTTCTAGAAATCAATTAAAAAAAGATTATCTATCATTAAAATTATTTTTCTTTCTCGTATAATAATTCAAAAAATAATCCAAACAATCGCGGACCAAAGATTGCGTCGTATTCTTCGTTGAATGAAATCTATGGAACAGGCAATGTTCGAACCTTCCCAACCTCTGGAGCTCTCCCACCTTTGGGATATCTCGGAGCAATGTTGCTAATTACTACATACCACCGAATGCGGCATAACCCGCGACCCATGAATTCCAACAGTATGGCTGAGCGTGTGCAGGCTCGAAACTGGATTTGTCTTCCATCTCTCTCTCTCTCTCTCTCCCCCAATTTCTATCTTTCTCTCTCTCTCTCTCTCTCTCTCTCTCTCTCTCTCTCTCTCTCTCTCTCTATCTCTATCTCTATCTATTTCTCTTTCACAAGCATCCCCATCAAAATCTACCTTCTTCTCTTCGTTCGAAGAACTTCCCTCGAAAACAACGGACCTATTATAGTCTGCACTTTCGTCAAGTATCAGTTACGTTCGCAATTTTGTCGAATTTTAACAAAACCATTCCCTCTCTCTTTTTCGTTCAACGTTGATAGTAAAAAAAAAAGAAAAGAAAAAAAAGAGAAAAAAAGAGATTTTCTTAATCTCTTTCTTTTTTTCTTTTTTTCATTAATTTCTCCGTTTTATACATACACACTGTACATTTCAAATCATCTTTAAAGTATATAAACAATAATGATCAATTAGCGTTGATATCGCTTAATGAAAGATCTTAATAGGGATATTAAAAGGAAAATTCATTAAATAACATTAAGTCGCACGGATATTCTTTTTTATTTTATTTTATTTCTTTTCTTTTTTTCTTTTCTTCTTTTTCTTTTTCTTTTTCTTTTTTTCTTTTTTCTTTTTCTTTTTTTCGTTGAAATCAAGAAGAGATTTCCATTAATTTTTTTCTTGTCTTCTTTTTTTATTTATTTATTTATTTATTTTTTTTTTTTTTTTATTTTGTTAATGTAAATTGTAACCTCACGAAGGAAATTTTGAAAAGGGGGCAAAACAATAACACGTGATCAGTTCACGTTAAAATCGATTAACGACAGTGAGAAAGGGAGAGATAGAGAGAAAGAAAGAGAGAGAGAGAGAGAGAGAGAGAGAGAGAGCTTATGACAAATTTTAAAAGGAAAATCATTAAATAAGTTGGCCACATGGCTAACTGCAATTTTCGAAATGAAGAGGAACGAGAATAAGTCGCGAAATATCAAAACCATACCACCGTTTTAGCAACGCCTGTGATATCGCATTGCTGTAATTATAGTTGGCAAGAAACTTGACGTTGAATCTTTCTTATCATTAACTTGATTTTATTTCTCATCATTCGAGATATAGTCGAGGATATATTAAAAGTTCCTTATCTATATTTAAGTTTTAGTTTGATAGAATATCTTGTGATATTCAACGTGTAGTTTCGAACGATTGAAATTATTAAAAAAACAAAAAAAAAAAGAAAAAAAAAAGAAAAAAAGAAAAGAGAAAAGAGAAAAGAAAAAAAGGAAAGATCGCGTAAGTCGTATAAAAGTATTAAAATATTTTTAAAAGGATCGAGATAAACAAATTAATAAATAAATATCAACGAGCAGAATGAATCCTTTGAAAATTGTTCGTATCTTTAATAAATTCAAGTAAAAAAACCTTCCCATTCGTGTTGCTGTCATTTAAACGATTGAAGGAAATTGAGCGTGTTTAAATTGAAATAAGAACGAAAGAAAAGGAAAAAAGGAATGAGACAGAGAGAGAGAGAGAGAGAGAGAGAGAGAAAAAAAGAAAATGATGTAATTAAAATGTATCTACGTGAATGTATATCATGAAAATATAAGAGGGATGGTCTCTCTCTCTCTCTCTCTCTCTCTCTCTCTTTCTTTCTTTCTTTCCTTATAGAAATCTTCGAGCAATAAGATTTGCACGCTCTGAAGGACGTTGGATAGTTGCAAGAAGTTATTCGACTTTCTCCCTCTCTCTCTCTCTCTCTCTCTCTCTTTCTCTCTCTCTCTCTCTCTCTTTCTCTCTCTCTCTCTCTCTCTTTCTCTCTTTCGTTCTCTTACGCGCGCGCGCGCGCACCAGACGTACATACAGAGAAAGTTAGTATTGCGTTGTACAGGAAGCTCGGGTTGAATTAGGGAGAATGTAAATGATAGGAAAGCTGCAAGTTCATTATTACCGGCGGACGTAATACCACAGAATTGTTCGGGAAACTTTTCTGAATGGCAGTTAATTATAATTAATATCACATTGTCTAAGTAGAGAGAGATAGATAGAGAAAGAGAGAGAGAAAGAGAGAGAGAGAGACGAAGAAAGACTTCGTACGCGTCCTTACTTTCAAAAATCGACAAAAACGCACTGCCACGAAGTTTCTTCCTCCACTTATTTCTTCTTCTATTTCTACTTTTTCTTCTTCTTCTTCTTTTTTTTCTTCTTCTTCTTCTTCTTCTCCCTATTTTTCTTTTCGAAAAAACCTTCCTTGGGTCGAGGTCCATATAAAATTACATCGAGTTACCATGAGCTCGATTGTTTTCGATCTACTAACGAAATTTTTCCATTAAAATATGTTATTTCTATATGTGAAATTTAGAAAAAAAAAAAAAAAAAAAAAAAAAAAAAAGAAGAAACAAAAATAATTTCGATATAGCAATTCAAATTCAGTACTTAAGAAATTAACAAAGAAAAAAAAGGATAAAAAAGAAAAGAAAAATTACGATTGCATTGTAATTATCGGATTGTTCGAGATTATTTTTAATTTAGATTTAATTGTAATTTAGATGATTATTTTAATTGATGAGATTAGATTCGAACGATGGCGAAAGAATGAAAATCTATTGTTAATTAATGATAGATTAAGAAAATTCGAAGGTTCTTTCGATAGAACAAATTTGTCCTTTGAAATTTTTTTGCTTTCTAACGTGAGAACTTTCTCTCTCTCTCTCTCTCTCTCTCTCTCTCTCTCTCTCTCTTTCTCTTTCATTCTCTCTCATTCTTTCTCTTTACAAAAAAGAATAAAAGCATCTTCGAATTCCGTGCTTCTTTGAAAGTCGTTGAATTAAATCTGTGTTTTTACCGGTGAAAAATGTCTGTCTAATTGCAGAGATATACAAGCAGCTCTCACACTTTTTAAAGAAAATTCTATTGAATCGTATATATCGAATTGTAACGTCGATTCGAACTTCTCTTGTGACCTCTACTTAGACAAAAAGAAAAAGAGAAAGAGAAAGAGAAAGAGAAAGAGAAAAAGAAAAATAAAAAAGGAGAGACGCTGAGAGAAAGAAAGAGAGAGATAGATAGATAGAGAGAAAGAGAGAGACAGAGAGAGAGAGAGAGGGGGAGAGAGAGAGAGAGAGAGAGAGAGAGAGAGAAATAGAATTCTGCAAAAGGAAAGAGAAACAAAAAATAGTGGAAACTTGTAGAGACTTCTTTTCTGCTATAGAGAAAGAGAGTAAAAGAAAGATAGTGACAGAGAGAGAGAGAGAGAGAGAGAGAGAGAAAGAGGGAAGGGGGGAGGGCGAAGGGTAAAGGAAAAAGTAACTTCAACGATCGAATCGAATCGCTAGTTTTAAACTGCACCCGAGGAAGTCCACCTCCTCCCGGTGATTGCTTTTCGCGTTTAATACGAAACAGGGCGTAAGTCAATTTGTATCTTACGTAATACGTGCCAGGCAGCATTCGCGTTCTCTTTCTTTCTCTTTCTTTTTCTATCGCCATCTCACTTTCTCCCTTACTCTTTCCGTAGGGCATGATTTTCTCGTTTATCTCCTGCCTCTCGAGTTCTTCCATTTTACCTGCCGGCGTGAAGTCGAAAGCTACGCGAAATTACAAAATCTCAGTTAGATCGATAAACTCGTCCGATGAATTTTTCAACGTTAGATGAATTTCTTTCTCTAATAGTGTCACATAGAAATCACATAATTTTCTGTTATTTTCAAACGAATCAATGTTACTATATGCGTTCACTTCGTTAGAACTTTCGATGAAAATATAATGTTTCAATTTGTATTAAACGATCGATCGTACAATTATTAAAAAATATAATGATAATAACTTTACAACTTTTGATACATTTTCTAACCTTAATCTTTTAGAAATTATATAGAAATAAATAGATAAATAAGCAGAGATATTTAAGATTTGAATTTTATATAGAACATTTATATTTTAATCGATTGTAACAAATTATATCGATTAAAATGATTCTATTTTAATGTAACTTCTTTTAATTTTTGTTCGAAGAACTTGATGTAAAAATAGGAAAAAAAAAAAAAAAAGATAAGCACTATATAAAAAAAAGAGAGAAAAGAAATAAAAATCGTCGTCGCTCTGAGCGACATCTACGTGAGAAATATATATCGATTGCAAATTAAAATCGAATAAATTGATACATTTGATTATGTTGAACAAATCAAATGTACATATTCACAGAGAGTTAGTTAATGAAATATTATATGAATTGTAAAATCATAAGAATGCGAATGTAAGAATTTTTGTACGTTTGAAAAAAAAGAAAGGTCTCCATATTTAAGAATAATAAATCTAATAATTTAAATTATATTACTCACGAAGAACGCTATTGGTCAGATGGCCTTCTAATTGATAATCGCGGCTCGTCATTGGTAGATCTCCAATTGTCATCGTTGTTCTAGTTTGGACGATACCAAAGTTGTCACAAGATATACATCGTCGTTTTAATTACAGGTAATTAATATATTTTTATTAACATACATTTCCCTTAAGTATATCAATCGATCGTTAAACTTTTCATTTACACGAAATGTGTTATTAGCGAGGAGATGATAGCAGCGTTTAAGAAATATTCGTGATAGAAAAAATGACGTTTCATACAGAATGCATTTCGCTCTTACATTTTTCTCTCGTTCGAGATCTTACTTTGTTACGTAAACCATTTCAATCGTTTATTTTCGTGTTTTTGACATGAAGAAATATCTGTTACGATAGATTTTTAGACCTTTTTATTGGATTTTTGACATTTTCAATATTTTCCAATAATAGATAGAAAAATTATTATGAATTTATCGATCTATTATTGGACCATTGCGGGGTGACGTTATACGCATGCGCGGCGAATATGTCTAGACACGTTGCCGATCAAATCACCGCCATTTTGATTTCGCAAATGCCGACAGGTTGCAGAAAGTATCGTCGTCCTAATAATTACAGGTAATTAGAATATTTTTTCTAACGTACAACTTCCTCCAATATATCAATCGATTACCGAACACATGAATTATATTTGATCGTATTCGCAAATCAAGATACCATTGCGTTCAGGAGATATTCGCACAAAATAAAAATAGCGCCTTGGTGTTTTCATATTGCTATTGCGTTATATTTCGTTTTCTGAATTTTTTACTAATATTTTTGCAATATCGTTACTTTTCTCGCTCTTTAACGATAAACTAATTAATAATTTTTCATTAATTAACCATCATCAATCGTATTACATATTATGTTCGATTTTTATATACACATACATATATATGTATATACACACACACATACACATATATATATATATATATATATACACATATATACGCATGTACTAGCATATATATATGTACGTATATATATACATACAAACATCCTCTATATGGATATATATATACATATCATATTACAAATATATAATTCACTTTATACTCTATTAATAGGATTTTATATTTTTAAAGTTCAAAGAATTTTACGTAGCGAATAAAAGCAGCAGAAAATATATTCAATGGGAATAATTTGTAGTTGTATAACATTATACAAGTAAGTCTATCTTTTTATAATGACGTAAAGAGAGTCCTAATGAGAGAGAGAAAGAGAAAGAGGGAAAGACAGAGAAAAGAAGATGGAGAGAGAGAGAGAGAGAGAGACAGAGAGAGAGAGAGAGATAGATCAATAACATTTAGCATATAATAACAAACTGGTTGTGAATTTCCAGAAATTTCTTCGGCAGAGGACGTGATAAAGACAATCGAGGGTCCGTATCCCTTGAAGGTCAGGAGAAAAGTCTTTTCAGTTCTAAAGAGTCTCTTCGTGCATATACTTATCTACGAGGCATCGATTAATTTTCTTTGAGGTATGTATTTTATATTATTGAATATTTTAATTTTAATATGAAACATATATATATATATATATATAATTATTTTTATTTATTTAATATTATAATAAGTGTATCATTATATATAGGAAAGTATATAAATTTGTATTAATTTCAATCGGTTCCCGATAATGTCCCGATAAATAAAAAAAGAATCGCTTAAGTAAAGTTACTGTTTGTTTGGCAACTAAAATTTGTCTAAAATATATATATATATATATATATATATATATATATATATATGTATTTAAATCGATTGCATGCAAGGCAGTCATAGAGTCAGTGTTTGTTAGTATGAAGTTTTGTTATTCTGTAATATTATATAAACAGTAGAGAGATTCTAGAATTAGATTCAGTGTCCGTTCCGTAATAATTTGTATCATAACTTTGGTGTATTAAAGTCAGTGCATTAAGTAAGATGATTCACGAAATGGTATATCTATGTTTTCACAGGATAAATTTTAGTTAGTAAATTTCTTAATTCCGTAATAATTTTACGAATCTTTTTATTAAAATATATATTAATTAAAAATTTGTTGTTGTTGTTTTTTCTTTTTTTTTTTTCAGACAATGCTTGTGTTCTCGTCAAAAAGTTTAAATCTACTGCAATTTCAACCTATAACTTAATACTACATCATTTTTGACCTATGTACTATGGATCAATCTTTCTTAATTTCGTTGGCCTACAATGCGAACGAGTGTTTTGGAGCCATCGTAGAATTTCTTAAGTAGTGAGTGAAAAAATATTTAAACTTTCTCTGGTACTTATCATGCCGAGGACGAAAGATCCGAATTGGTACGAGTTACTGGTTGTAATCTTTTAATTGACGGTGAATAAATCCATTTGTGGTTTTATTCACGAATGATACATTTCTTTTTTATCTTGTTTTATTTATTATTAGCTCAGGATAGGGTCTTCTCGTTTGAATATAGTTATACTTAGAAATGTATGTATATATATATATATATATATATATATATATATATATATATAATTCATTTATAAATTAGCAGTTTAACTAATTAGTTGAAAGTACATATAAAATATATAACATAACTTTGG
This sequence comes from Vespa velutina, assembly GCF_912470025.1. NCBI lineage: Eukaryota > Metazoa > Arthropoda > Insecta > Hymenoptera > Vespidae > Vespa > Vespa velutina. Next base: position 1,468,429 of record NC_062202.1, read on the forward strand.
ATAGCATTTCGTAAACATTTCGATATATATATATTGTTATATTTTTGTATAAAAATGAACGAGAAGACATTTGCAACGAGTGGATTCTAGAATGCAAGTGACAAACAATGATCACGTTAATTAATTAGAACAGACTGTTGTAAAACAGTCTCTTGTAGGAAGGAATCACTCGAGGAATTTTGAGTAAAATGTAAATATAGAATTTGGAAAATTTTTCAAAGTTATCACTTTTACTATAAAAATAAAGTAATGACATTTTTAATTAATTAAATTAAATTTTATAATTTTTTAAAAGCAAAGAAAAAGGTAGAGCCATTTGATAAGTTTAACCTTTTTTTTTTTTTTTTCAGCTCAAGATTTTCAGCTGACTAACTAATTTATTTTATTACGAGTACAATTTATTTCAGAGTAGAATTTACATACGTATATTTCAAAGAGTTCATCGAAATATTTTTTTTCTTTGTTTAAATTCAAATATAATTTGAGAAATATAAATACGTCATTATAGCAATGAATTTAATCTTTTAAAAAGATCATTTGAAGTGATCTTTTTTTTTTTTTTTTAAATGATTTATATTTACTGACTATGAATTTCTTTCTATTGACAAAAAAAAAAAGAAAAAGAGAGAAAAGAAAGGGAAAAAAAATTTCCATTTATTTCTTTTGCGATGGAATGCAACGATAAGGAGTTTCTTAAGTGAGAAAATACGCGATGTCGGTTGTAATGTCTTTACGAAAAGCCTATAAACGATTTAGCGGTAATGGAAGAGGACATAGTATATGCCCAGGGGCATGGTTGGTGTGAGCGACCGAAATAATAGGGCAATTGTTATGCCACAGCACGGTAGGCAGAGGATCAGAATACGACGTTCTCGATAAGACACGACCCTGGGCATATTTAACGAACTTACACTTTTATGACCGCCGGACGTCTACCTTCCAGGATCTCTCTACGATCGATTCGAGATCTTTCTTATCGAGAATTTTTCCACAATTGCGAATAAATAAACATCAAAAGTTCATAATTTATTATCTTTAATAGAAATCAACATTTTTATTCCTTTGTTTATCGTACATATATATATATATATATATCTTAGGTGGACCGGAAAGTAATGTCGTTTCTGCGCATGTCGATATTTAATTGTGATTAAAAATAAAAACTTGTTAAAAATGTATTCGTTTGAATTTAATTTAAGAAAGCGACATTACTTTTCGGTTCCCCTAATATATATATATATATATATATATATATATATATATATATATTTGTACTGTAATAAGATGATAAATTTCGCACGTTCTAGTAATATAAATAATTTTCTTAAGCTTCCTTTAATTATGAGATTTAATACAGGACGGGCCAAAAGTTCTTAGACTTTTGTAGTTTTACAATCTGAAATAAAAAAAAAGTCCCGAAGAAGATTAATCGATTATTAAAATGGCCTAGAAACTTTTTGATCCAATCCTCCAGATAAAAACTTTGTTACATTTGTTTCTTAAATAATATCACCCTTTATTAAATGAATATTAAATTTAGGATATATCGATTTGTTTTAGTATGTTAAGATTAATTGCGTTGAGAAGATAAAAAAAAAAGAAGAAAAAAAAGAAAAAAGAAAAAAAGAAAAAAAGAAAAAGAAAAAAAAGAAGAAGAAAAATCTTATATTTCCTCTTCCTGATAAAATGAACGGTATTTGTATGCGTGCATAAGATACCTACGTTCACATATCGTGTATTATTTGATTATATAAATTCACAAAGGATTACGTAACACGGGTGTATATAATAGATTCAACACAGCTGGTCTAGGTTTTCTCGTCTCAACATCTCAAAATTACACTGTAGATTTTCATAACGTTCTGTAATTCCGACGGGTGGTCTTAAACTTTCCAACGGCAGCTTGCGTTACTGTGGTTGAGATGAGAAAATGAGAGAGAGAGAGAGAGAGAGACAGAGAGAGAGAGAGAGAGAGAGAGAGCAAGAGAGAGAGAGAGAGAGAAAGAAAGAAAGAATGAGAGAGATAGATAAAGCGACAAAGATAGAATTTGCGATCTTAATTTGTTTTTAGATCGGTCAACTCTGACAAATTGTTTGTAAAATTTATTATCGCTGTAGAATAAATTTCTAATTTCGTTATTACATTTTTAAATTGCATGTGGATTATTTGAAAAGAAAAAAAAAAAAAAAAAAAGAAAAAAAAAGGAGTTTCGAAAAAGAAAAGAAAGTCATTTTCGAATAAGCAAATCTTGAAAGGTCGGTGGAGAGATCCTTTCGAAACGCAAAGCAGAAACGAAATTCGGTACGGAAGATAAAAGGACGTGGTCGCTTTACGCTAGACATCCGTCGAGACCACGTTTGAAAGAACGACAGGATTACGTTTCCTTCAATTTCCTCTTTTGAGGATGAAAGGAGACACTCGACGGTGCGTGCATAGTCTCTCTATACTTTGTCCTATTATACGAATCGGAGATAAAAAGTCTCTAGCGCAAGTTTAATAAGTTTAATTCGCGATATTAATGTCACAATAAAAAATTAATATATTATATGGAAAATATTTATCTAATATTAGATATAAAGTTGAATAATAATTTTTCTAATTCGAACTAATATCTTTATTTCACAAGACATTTTACCTTAATAAGAATCGATAATTATGAGAGCGACGTTTAGATTTTTCGATAAAGTATTATTTAATTGATATTTAATTATTATTATTATTATTATTATTATTATTATTATTATTATTTTTTTTTTTTTTTTTTTTTTTTTTTTTTGTAGATGTTCCAATCTCCTGTAATTCATTTTATTTTTGTGTTCAGTATAATTATACTGCAGTAATTATTATAATTTATAAGATATTAAAAAACTTCGGATATGGAGTAATTTATTTTGGTGCGATAAAATGTGAAATAAAATTTTTTAATTGCAGATATAATATATAAGTTTATGAATTTAAAGTTACATATCCATTATAAAAGGTTAACTTTAATATTATAATTATTATTGAAATGTTATAAGAGACTTTTACCCTTAATATCATTTCGGATTATATAAAATGGAGATTTTCTTGTTACACATTTAATATAAATTTGTACAATATCGTAGCGTATGTGTAATAAAAGGCAAAAGTAAAAGTAAAAGTAAAAGAAGAGAAAAATTGTAGATTCGAATGGAATTAATTAGAACTGGAATCTGATCACGAAGAGGATCGAACGTGCGTGGATGAGAGGTGGGGAGGTGGAAACGCGATTACAATTCCAGAATACCGAGCGAGTCAAGCCTCAGCACGTTCGGCTTCACCCCCCTCGGAGGTATCGCGATTACGAGTCCGTACGGGCCATTAGCTCGCCGTTTGAAATTCGTAAACGTATTGCGGATTCTCTGACTTCCGGTAAGGGTCCATATTGCTGTTCGATGGATTCCTCACGATGCTTTCCTCTCACCGTTTTGAATACGCTTGAATCATGCCACTTGAACGCTTCTGAGAGATTCAATTGTGATCTACAATTATCACGTACGCCTCTTAATAGTATTCAAAAATTATTTAACGAATGAAATAATTCAAATTTATAATCCTACATATTAAATTGAAATGACGAAATAATTGCAAATCAAGAATATAGGCAACATTTTGTATTAGAGATAATTACGAGCTTTATCAGAAATTTTTTTTTTTTTTAATGCTCCTGTACGTATGTTACTTTTTAATGTATTCTTGTACGAATGAATAGCATATATGATATATATATTTATACATATATATATATATATATATATATATATATATATATATATATATATATAAGGAGTTATAAAAGATTTATATAGAAATGTATGAATTTTTTACTTTATATTCAGACACAAAAGTAATAATGATTTTGAAGGAAATGATGGTATAATTATTATTTGTTTGTCAGAAGGAATATTTGCTTTAATAATTGTTTGAAATTGTTATAATTCGAAGCTTGCGATCCCTTTGTCGGCTAACGTCCAGACCCTTTCTTCCAAGTTCGTAAACGGATTGCGGATTCAGTCGGCAAACTGCAAGAACGTTCCTAAGGTTACTTGATTGCATGGATTCTCTTCGTTAAATTCGCACCGATAAATGTGGTTTACGTTCTATAAGTATGATTCCTTCGGTACTCATCGAAGATATTCGAAGCATTCGTCGATGTCGAGAACTCGATGATATTTCGATATGAGATCGATTCGATATCGAGGGACATTTATACCAATCGAATACAAGTTACTGAGCTTGGTGAGAAGAATTTCGTAGATATTAAATATTTGGTAGATATTAATAGGAAATATCGTCGAAACGAATGAGATTGGCTTTAAAATAAAAAATAAAAAAAAGAGAGAGAGAGAGAGAGAGAGAGAGAGAGAGAGAGAGAGAAAGAAGAAGAAGGGAAAAAGAAAAAAAGAGAAATTATTCTAAAGTTATTAAGGTAATAACTCTAAAGATTAACAAGTCGTTTTACTCGTCCTACTTCTTTTTTTCTTTTTTTTTTTTTTTTTTTCAATGGTCATCGCACGTCACTAACCGGACGTTTCTCATCGGTTTAAATCGGCTTCTATTTTTCAGAGAAATAATGATAAACGAGCGTGAGAAGCTCGTTGAATGCATTAATGCGAGAATAAATCAGAGCGCGAGTTTCCCGTGATATTAAATTATCAGATTAAATTACAATTAATGAAATCTCTACTCGGTCTATTCGCACTTCATATCATTGTTTAACGCACGTACTCGTAGCAACGACGTGGCTGCGTATTATCGAGTAATGTTTCATCACTTTCGAGTGTATCTGTATTGTAATTCGTAATTTTACGATTTATTATTAAAAACAAATAAAAATAATCAATGAGATAAGTCGTATAGAAAATCATTATTTTCTTTATATATTAGTTATATGAAGACAATCGTTTATTATTTTCTCACTTTCTCTCTCTCTCCCTCTTTCTCTCTCTCTCTCTCTCTCTCTCTTTCTTAGTCATTATATTACTAAGATATATTTTATTTGAAATTATATTTAAATTGATTGCAACTAACATTTCGACGAATAGTTAAGAAGATAAAACGTCGTTGGAATTCTTAGATTTGCGGTAAATCCGACGAAGAGCAAGAAATTGAAACGTAGACGTAGAGCGAGCTTTCTCCTTTTCCCGAACGAAAAACTTTTTCGTGAGTCAAGAGAAAGAAGGAGAGTTTCGTTACGATGGTATTTTCTTCTTGGCATATACATATATACATATATACACGTATACATATATATATATACATATGTATATATATATATATATATATATATATCCATAGATATATGCTACAGAGACAACATCCTTTTTACTTCATTTAAAAGAGAAAAAGATTTCAATATCGGAGATATGGTCTTTGCATGAACGCATCTTCTTTCTCTTGTCATTCTTTACAAAGAGATTCTTTTAGAAAAAGAAAAACGGAAATGAAAAACGAAATGAAAGCTGATGGAGGATCAAGGGGGAGGGGGAAGAATGAGAAAGAGCGGGGGGTAAAGTGGAAGATTTTGAACATTTGCATAGGAAAAAAGAAAAGCATCAGAGAATTCATGTGTATGTGTAATGCGAGCGTATGTGTATATGCATGCGGTGTTATGGGAGCAGTGGAGAGGTAAGGGTAGCGGGAATGGAGGGTTGAGATGGGGAAAGAAGATTGTTGAGAGAAATTCGAATCTCTGAAACGTGCCAATGCTTCGATTTGTTCATAGTGGACAACTATTGCCGAGTTATTCGAACGAACGTGTTGTTGAAACGATTCTGGAAAAGCTTTCTTAGTTGGTATCGTCCGACACGTTTGTTCGTAATGTTCGAATAACTTTGTTTGTACAAATCGACTAACATATATACGTCGAGAGAGAGAGAGAGAGAGAGAGAGAGAGAGAGAGAGAGAGAGAGAGAGAGAGAGAGAGAGAGAAATAGCTAACTTCGAGTCGAATAATACTCCTCGTCTCTAATAATCTCGCAAACTTTCAAACATGATGCTCTGCCGCGAAAAGACGAGTGATTTTCGAGTCGAGCTTTTATTCCCTTTCTTTTTTGATTATTTTCTCTCTTCTTGTTTTTTTCTTTGTTTTTTTTTCTTTTCTTTTTTTTTTTGCCTTCTTTCTTTCTTTCTTTTATCAGAATCGAGATAACGAATCGTCGTCCTCTCGAATGATTATATCGATCGGTCGATCGGCACGTACGCGACGACGTCCGCTAACTTTTCTTCTCGAAGATTTTCCAATCTTTTGGAAACTCTGACCAATCTTTTTCTTTTTCTTTTTTTTTTTTTTTTGGCCATTACAATTATATCATCATCAGTTTCTTATCTTTTATTCGTGACTTCTTTTTTTTTTCTTTTTTCTTTTTTTTTTTTTTATCGACGATCTACGAGTTCAGTGAATTATGAGATAGTTAAGAAATCGTATAGAAATGTTTGTTTTGACGAATAAATCTATGCCATAAAGATTATAATTTTACATTAAAGATTATAATTTGTTATTTAATATTTAATATTTTTCTTTTTTTTTTTTTCTTTCTTTCTTTCTTTCTTTCTTTCTTTATTAAACGAAATATCGTTAGCTGTTAGAATTGATCGACAAAAGGTTATATTTTCACGTTAACATTGACCTCGTAGTGCAAAGGGGTTAAATAATAATTGCTAGTATGGTCTAAAATTCAATTGTTCGTAATTAATAAATTCGTTCAACCAAATATCTCGAATTTCGAATTATCACACAGGAATTAAAATCAAGATGGGATATGTATTCGTTGAGTTAGTATATCAAAGAAAGAGAGAAAGAGAATTAGGGGTGACCTAGAGGATTGGCCAGCGGCTATGAAACGTATTATGAAGTTACCGAGAGAAGAAAGATAGATAGATAGAGAGAGAGAGAGAGAGAGAGAGAGAGAGAGAGAGAGAGAGAGAGAGAGAGAGAGAGAAAGAGGGTGAATTTAATTCATAATCCAGCACAATACACCAGTTTGCCGGGAGCTTCGAAGCTCATGAACCTTTCACCAAACCCTTTTCTTTCTTCCTCGCAAGCTACCTATCTACCTAGCTCTACCTAACTACCTACCTACCTACCTACCTACCTACCTACCTACCTCTACATAGCTATCTACCTAGCTACCTACCTATTTTGCTACCTAGCTAGCTACACTCCGAAAGGATTCACGAAAATCGCTCGGTTAAAATGCCGTGGAAAGAACTCCAACATATTCGGTGCGTTCAAGAGCACATTCCACGTAAATGTCGGACATTTAAGTAAATATCTTTCCTTCTTGGGAAACATTTTGACTACGGAATAACTGAGATTTTAACCATCGTTGCTAGAAAGATCTTTCTATATTCGGTAAAGCAGACCGATTCTGTGTTACAATCAATCCTTTCGTGTTTCCTAAAGGAATGAATTCTTTGAGATATTTATTTCTTCTTCGTTTTCTTTCTTTCTTTTTTCTTCTTCTTCTTTTTTTTTTTTTTTTTTAATCAACTTCCCTTTCATCGTAAAAATCATTCAATCGATAAATGTATTGATCACTTAGAAATAATTTGAAATGACGATAGGTTTATGAATTATCGAAGAAGAAAAATAAAAAAACCGGTGGGGTGGGGGGAGGGGCAGGGGGAGGGGAAAAAAGTATTAATTATTAGAAAGAGTAATTTCTTTTTTTTTTTTTTTTATTTTTTTTTTTTTTTATAGTGTTAATCGATAAAATGCAGTAATGTAGGAAGACGCATCTCGTTTATTCGTTCATTTTTTAAGGAAAAACTTTGGTTATATGATAGCCTCGAAGATTGGC
>NC_062202.1:1478752-1481252 GCF_912470025.1 Vespa velutina
TCTTTATATCGATTTATAATTTTTTTTTTTTTCTTTTTCTTTTTTATACTTATTTCAAAATATATATATATCAATATATATGCATTTATATATATATATATATATATTTATATATGTATATAATTCAATCGTATATATATTTGAATTTCAATAAGAAAATTTCTATATATGTCTGGGAAATTAATCTTTGATAGCCAATGAAATCCTTCTGTCGTTCTGTCGACCTTCTCTCGTTGCGTAAAGTTAATCCTCGTTTTAGTATGCTACCAGCGAGTTGCCTGTTACAAGATCGCTTCTGCAATAACTGCCGAAATAACCTCGAGCGCTTGATATACTCCCAAGCCCTATCACCTTACCAGAAGGTATCCTCTGTTCAACTTTACGTACCTATAATCACCAGGACAAACATATCGTCCTAACCGGTTCAATCCTGCGATCGTAGATAAGGCCACGTTTCTCTCAGGATTTTCGACGATCACTCTCACGTTCTCCACATCTCTTTTTCAGTCTCTCTTTTACCGACTTACGTAGCTTCGATGAACATGCTAAGATTACATGACAATGTAAAAAAAGAAAAAACGAAAAAAAGAAAAAAAAAAGAAAAAAAAAAGAAAAGAAAAAGAAAATAATCTTGTGTTGTTTCGTCGACGAAAATATATATATATATATATATTTTTTTTTTGGTTTTTTTTTGGTTTTTTTTTTTTTTTTTTAATGGTAAGAGATACAAGCGATAAAAATAGCAAAAGAATTATTATGTTCTTTTCTCTTTTTCTTTTTTTTTTTTCTTTTTTTTATTTGAAGATTACTCTTTGTTTTCTTTTTTTTTTTTCCTCCATAATGAAATTACGATATTACGAACGAGACAAAGCGTTTTAATTTTAATAAATAAAATTCTGAAGATGATTTCCGATGATATTTTTGATTCAGGTTAAAAGAGGTTTTGTCTTTTTCTTTATCTTTTTTTTTTTTTTTTTTTGTTTTCCGATGAAAGTATCATAAACGAGATGGTACTTACCTCTTGATTATGATTACGTTATTAAATGGTAGAGAAACTGTAATAATTATGTAAATTTTGTTGGGATGAAGGTTAGAATAAAATAAATCATTCTCTTATTCATCTTTGTGGCAGTAGTTGCACGCCAAAATTTTATTACATATGTCGGGTGTACTTATAAGAATCTCTTGTCGTTATCCTTCCTCTCTCTCTCTCTCTCGCTCTATCGCTCGCTCTCTCTCTCTCTCTCGCTCTCTCTCTCTCTCTCTCTCTCTTATCACTCTGGCTTCCCCTCGTACATTCTTTTTTACTTTATCATAACTTCTTTTTTTTTTTTTCTTTTATAAATAACAACATTTAAATCAACGGCGCGAAGCATAATAGTGTTATAATAATATATCATGTCACATACAATATATGTAATATATGTATATAATGATATATCATTACTTCGATAGTCCTTCTTAAAATTCGTATATTTATATATTTATATTTATATTTATATTTATATTTATATATATATATATATATTTATATTTATATTCATTTATTTATATATTTATATTTTCGGTGTGTTATGTATACATATATACCTTCCTGTTAATTCGTTCCTCTTATACGTTTAACGTCTAGACGGGCAGTTCGTGTTACGTTGATTTGTTAATTAAAAGGCTAAGGATGAAAATATTCTCGCTAATTATAAGATTTCTTTTCTCTTTTATATCCATTTTTCTATCTTCTTTTATATATATATCTCTCTCTCTCTCTCTCTTTCTCCCTTCACCCTTCCCCTCTCTCCCTCCCTCCCTCCCTCTCTCTCTCTCTCTCTTTTATTCTTTCTCGCGTATTTCTGGTTCTATTTTTTTCTCTTCTCCTTTTCTTTGTCTGTGTGTTTTTTTTTTTTTTTTATTATTTTTAACTTAAAACGGCCATTGACAGAACGACACGGCAAGCTCTACATTTATAAAGGGATGGACGTCGTGTCGTTCTTTAATGCTAAATCGAAACTTAATTCTACGTAATTCTCTCTCTCTCTCTCTCTCTCTCTCTCTTTCTCTCTTATTCTCTTGCTCTCGTTCATTCTCTCTCTCTCTTTCTCTCGCTCTCTCGCTCTCTCTCTCTCTCTTTATTATCTCATACTTTTAGTTTCGTTATTAACTATATACTCCTATGTACAGGATCCGCAGATGAAACGAGAATAAATCTTATCCTCTTCTTATATCGTTTTCTTATGTTTATTTCTTTTTATTTACTTTTTACGTATTTTCTTTTTTTTTTCCCCCCCCGTTTCTTTTCTCTCTCTCTTTTTCTTTTTTTTTCTTTTTTTGCTCACTCAAGCCTACATCCGAAGAATTTATCCTATTTTACGTGCGATTTCTTTTTATTTATTTATTTTTGTCATCTTTCTTTTTTCTTTTTTCTTTTTTTTTTCTTTCTCGTTTGTTCGTTTGCGACTTTTTTTTTTTTTTTTTATTTCATCTCTTACGTTATCACGTACTCTCC
>NC_062202.1:1486252-1493752 GCF_912470025.1 Vespa velutina
GATTTATTTTCTTCGATTAAATGGAAGAGTAAATAAAAACAATGTGGTGGTGGGGTGGGAAAGGGAAAAGAAAAAAGGGGAAAAAAAAGAGACAGACGTAGAGAAGGAGAAAGAGAGAGAGAGAGAGAGAGAGAGAGAGAGAGAGAGAGAGAGAGAGAGAGAGAGAGGGAGAGAAGAAAATCTTTTCGTCGAAGAAAATGTCGAAGCCAATTGAAAAGATTCGAGAGCTTGCGCGAAGACACGCTTTTCCCTCTTATTTTGATGCAACCACCCCCTCCCTCCCCCGTACCCATACCTAAGCTATCGTCATACTCAGATTCCTTTTTAGGAGATTCAGGAGGAAGGTTAAAATAAGAAGAAGAAGAAGAAGAAGAAGAAGAAGAAGAAGGATAGAAAAGATGCGAAAGTCGAGCCGGAAGTCGGTTATTCTTCCGCTTCGTTCAAATCCCTCTTTCTCTCTCTCTCTCTCTCTCTCTTTCTTTCTCTTTCTCTCTTGTACATTCAGCTATTACTCGCTTCGAAAAAAACGTATTTCCAGGGAGGTTACTTCTTGCTTTCGTTCATCTTTTCACTCATCTCTAATTAGCAATGAGAAACAAGGCAGTCGGCGCGAGCGTTTCCCGTCTCAGACGAATTAATCCCATCTTCCATTTTCTCGTTTTTCTCAACGAAAGGAAGAGGAGGAGGAGGAGATAGAGAGAGAGAGAGAGAGAGAGAGAGAGAGAGAGAGAGAGAAAGAGGGAGAGAGAGAAAGAGAAAATTGCTCGCCTACGCTATTTCCGTCTCATCTTCTTTTTCCTTTTCTTCTTTTTCTTCTTCTTCTTCTTCTTCTTCTTTTTCTTTCATTCTCCTTTTTTTTTTTTTCTTCCCTTTTATATTCTTTCATCGTATTTTCTACTTAGGTACGTCGTTCCTTTTTACGTTTCATTTTTTTACTTGTAGATAAATTTTTCCTTTCCCGTCTCAAATTGATCTTCCAATATGTATAGGCTAATGTAGTTCGTTCTTTATTTTTTTTTTCTATCTTTCTTTCTTTCTTTTTTTCTTATTTTTATCCTTGGAATGAAAATCTTCGTTCGATATTTTAATGGGGGAGCGGGCGGTTAGGGGGTGGGGTCACTCTTGTTAAATAGATTTTATTGCCATTTAGAAGAAATTGAGATCATGAGAAACACTTATATATATATCTTTAGTTATTAGTCTAATTTCTATGTTTTATATATATATATAAATATAGTATAAAAGATATCTATGTATGTATGTATGTATGTATGTATGTATGTGTATTATCGTCGGAATGAGGCTAATTGGCGATTTGTAGAAAATGAAAGGCAGATTCAATACGATCAAGCTTATTTTCTCGGTCGGTATGCATCTATTTGAAGTAAATGGGAAATATCGATGTTTGGAAATAACGTAATTATTTCGAACTATTTTGTCCCTATTGAAACATATTTTGTGATGGGAAAAGATATTGACGATTATAGAATATAATTCGTTTGATAAGAATTGTTTAAATATATTAATATGAAATGGAGGAAAGATAAGATATTATAAAAATTAATCGAATCGATTAATTGAAGATTATAATTTAAATGTTCATAAGATCTATGGAAAATATGAATAGTATCGATTAATTGTAGACAAGATGATTTTTATTTGATAAAAGAAAATTCTTGTGAAATGTTTATTTTTGTTTACGGTCTAACGCGTAAACATTTTCTTGTTTTTCTTTTTCTTTTCTTTTTTTTTTTTTTTTTTTTTGGATACGCAAAATAGAAAGAATTATGCTATAACTCTTTGTTAACGTTTGCACTTCGACATAGGACAATTCATAAAATAGAGAAGCTATTGGAAAGCGATATTTTTTGAAAGTTATTGAATGTTTCCACATTTCGCGAATAGCGATCGTGTACGAGAAGGCATAGAAAAGCTTTTTAATGAGATTCGACGTTCGACGTGTCTCGAAAACGAGTAATACAATTTATATTCGCGATCTTTTTAGGCATATCCATCGTACATTTGATAAAAATTTCCTAAAAATATGACATTGCATTGACTATTACGTACGTACGTACGTAAGAAAATTGATAGATTCGAAAATTAAATGTAACTCTTTATCGTCAATTTTAATCGAACGTATAAATTCAATCAACATTGAAATAACATTTTCGATGATGTCTAGAAATGATAGGATATAAGTAAAGGAAATCAAAACATAACGAAAGACAAAATGAAAGGGGGAAAAAAAAGAAGAAAAGGAAGAAAAGAAGATGAAGAAGGGAAGAAAAAAAGAAAAAGAGCAACTCATCATAACGAATCCGAGCGTCAAGTTGTAAAAGCTTGGGAGGCAAGTTTCAACGTCGCCCTTGTACATTTTTACCCTCTTCATTTTCGATTCTCTCTTTTTCTACACGAAATTACCTACTCTCCGAGGGCCATCGTGATCGTAGCCATCGTAATATAAAAAGTATGTATATGTGTATATATGTGTGTATATGTGTGTATATATGTGTACGTGTATGTGTATGTGTGCGTGTGTGTGAGAGAGAGAGAGAGAGAGAGAGAGAGGACGGATTTTCACACTTTGCCATTATGCAAATTCCTTTTAAAAGAAACCACGGGAGTGCGACGATATCGATGCCGAGCTCGGAGGTTGGGGTGGAAGGAGAGGGAAAGAGGAAAGAGAGAAGAGAGAGAGAGCTGACTGGTGAAAAAGGGTATGAAAAAAAATGTAAGCGAGGAACGAAATATCCGATAACGCCCGGAGGCCTCGTGAAGGAATTTCTGAAGGACCACCGGCCGAGTCAGACGTAGAAAATTCACTGAGCCGAGATGGTGGATTCCCTGTCGTTTTAAATGCCAGGAGAATGATCGGATAAAACCACAAATTCGCCTTGCGAAACCAACGGCATTTGTTTCCTTTCCCTTCGGTTAGTCTTCTCTCTTCTTCCTCTCTCTCTCTCTCTCTCTCTCTCTCTCACTCTCTCTCTCTATCTCTCTTTCTCTTTTTCTCATTGCATTTTTCCTTTCTTTTTCTCATTGCATTTTTCTCTTTCTCACTCGTAGCTTTCATTCAACGAAGGATTTCCATTGAACGTCGACTATAGTAAGGGTTTGGGGTAGGTGGTGGAGTGGGGCTGCGGGGGGAGTGTGCCAATGATCGAACTTTACCCCTTAACGATCCTTACCCGCTCGTTACTTTGTCCCGATATCCGTTACACTCTGTCAGGCCACTTCTAATTGGCCGAATAAGATGCAACGTGAGAGAGGACGATAAGCCAAAAATCAATAGATTTTATTGGCTTTTCTTTGGAATGAAAGGACTTAGAATTCGTAGAATGGATTAAAGGCCGATTAGATTGGTTAGTTAAAAGGGATAGTTTTTGACTTTTTCAAGAAGACGTGCTCGTGTTATCTCTCTCTCTCTCTCTCTCTTTCTCTGTGTGTGTGTGTGTGTGTGTGTGACGACTATGATCTCGATGGAATTTGCCAGAAATAGGTTTACAAAGTAAATCGAATTATTTTTATATTATTAATTATTTTTTTTTCTTCTTCCTTTTCTTCTTACTCTCTTCTACTATCTCTTCTATTATAAGTTTATTTCTTTGATTTTCTTTCTAGATAATTACGAGACTTACCGTTGTCGTCAGGAGGCCAATTGTAATTCCTTTTCCTGTCCAAGTCGCTCGACTTTTGTTCCGACTTTCCGATCTCGTTTAAGTTCGACTGAAACTTGTTTCCTGAAACGTAAAAAAGAAAAATTATTAACGAATACGATAATGATTATATTAGAAACTTTATTGCCAATTAAATCAATTATTATTCACTAACAAGTATATCCATAGAAATTTTATATATATCTTTTACATCCACATCACTTCTTATGTTTCTTTCGACGATCGAAATTTTTTTTTAGAAAGAATACGTGTTATAGATCAAATTAGCAAAAAAAAAAAAAAAAAAAAAAAAAAAAAGAAAAAAAGAAAAAAGAAAGAAGAAGAAAAAAGCAAAAGAAAAAAGAAAAAAAAGAAAAGATAAAAAATTATTTTTCTTCAAAAACAAAAAAAGTTTATAAAATAAAATTCGAAGATAGGTTCGACGTACAAGACCTTGACCGAAATTGTTTGTTTGCTTACATTTTAATGCGGTATGTCTGGTAAACGCGATAACTAGTATGCTAACTAAAGGCAAACACAATACAGGTGAGCGTACACGATGTACCTTGTTGTCATATCAGCTACCTATGTAGATGGCGGACCTTGCAGTTATCATATTGCACAATAATGAGATCCCAGCGTGTATATGTCACGTGTATACGAGCAAACAACGCGTTTAACTACACCATACATATATTAATATACACATACACATGTGGATGTATATAGATGTGAATGTATATCAATGAAGAAAGAGATTAGAAATTTTGATTTTGAATAGGAAAGTTCATTAATTGTATTCAAATCGTAAGAATTTTTCATTATTATTTATATTTATACGTAGGCGATAATATAAAGTAAAAAATAAATTTTATCATGCGTTTGTTTATAATGAATTCATTATCCAGAAGCATCTTGTAAATTATCATTATTATTATTATTATTATTATTATTATTATTATTCAAGCTTACTGGCGAATTTTTTGTTTTTATTTTGTCTTTATTATTCCTAGACACGTGTTAATGTTATGAATTTAATGAGTTGCGCATCATTTCATTCATTATAGGGTATCTCAAATTATTTCGAAATTTAGGTAATTGCGCGTGTAATTGTTATTTCATTTTTTAATCTTTTTTTTTTTTTTTTTTGGTTTTTTTTTCTCCCTCTTTTTTTTCTCTTTCTTTCTTTCTTTCTTTTTCTTTTTTTTTCTTTTTTTTTTCTTTTTCTTTTTTTTTTTTCTTTTTTTTAAGGAATATCAGGTTTCTCCACAAAAGTCGAGTAGAGTATTATCAAGTTTCATAGAATAATTAATATTCTAATATACGTATGTACGTAACGTGGAATACAAAGTTATAATTAATTATTAGTATGTACGTTATTAGTATGATAATTATATGTTAAAAAAAAAAAAAAAAAAAAAATAGAAATAATATGAACGAACAATTTGTTCTCCATTAAAATCACTAAGAGACAATTAAGAATAATTTAAATGTCGCCATGTTCTACGATTAGATAATTAACACTTGCGTTAATTACAATGAAACAATAAGTTGAATTTTTGCGATTATATTTACATTATCATTTGTAATAATTATAAATTTGACTTATATTGAAAATAATACAAGTTTATGAGTTAAATTTTACGAAACGTTTATCGCGTTGTTGTTTCGTGTTTCCTCAATGGGTTAGATCATTTTTTTTTTTCTTTTTTTTTTTTTTTTTGGAAAATAGACAAAAGAAAAAAGACTAAAAGGGACAATGATGAGAAGAGCAAAGCGAAGCTTTGAGAGAACAAAGAGACCCTCGAGTGAAGATGCTCCGAGCGGTGTTACGCCTAAAGTGGGCGGTAAACGTGTCAACTGGTATGCAAACGACGAGTAAACACAATTCCCTTATCCCCGGGCGCTACGGAGTCGTTGTTTTCACGTTGCTCTTGCTCGACGTCGTGACATGTTTGTCGCTACAGAGTCCAGCCAACTCGAATCGAGTAACAGCTGATAACGAGCTTCATTTAACATCATCGCTTCATAATTCTACGCTTTGTATTCTCTAATGCATAACATTTTACAAACGTTCAATCTCCTCCTCCCCCCACCCCCAAGCTCGTAATTAATTAATTAATTAATTAATTAATTAAGTAATTAATTAATTAAAAATAAAAAGGAAAGAAAACAAAGGGAAAAGGCTTGAGAGAAAATTGGAATATCGTGCCGCAAGCGTAACGAAATACGCAATCAATATATTATATATGAAAAATACGGGTAAGATTATTGCAACGCGCTTGTTTACTGTAATATTTCTTTTCCTTTTTTTTTTTTTTTCTTTTCTTTTTTTTTTTCTTTATCTCTCATTATTATTACGACATGAAGGCAAAAGGAAGGAAGGAAAGAAAGAAAGAAAGAAAAAAAGAAAAACAAGAAAAATAATAAATATACGAAAGGGAATAATTTTTCATCACTTTTATCTTTCGATTTCTATTAATTATTTCATCGACGTGAACTTTTGTTTTCGTATAAAAGAATATATATATAATATAATATAATATAATATAAAGGAAAAGAACAACTGGTCAATTACGAGAGAGATGTATAATTTAAATTTTGCAGACAGAAATTTATGAAACAAAGTACGATAAAACATATTATGCTAATATTGATCAACAAACATGAAGTAAAACTATCATGAGAAAGAAAGAAAGAGAGAGAGAGAGAGGGAGAGAGAGAGAAATGATATCATAAAAAGGAATAACATTTTAATATAAAAGTTTCGATTATGAAAATGTTGAATTATTCACGAATAAGTGAACTATTGTATATGAAATTATAAGATATAGGGAGTCGACATTGTTAAATAAGTAATTTAATAGGATATTGTATTAAAATATGAAAGAATAATTAGAATTGAATTTGTTAATTTTAACATCATAAGTTCCGGTTGATTGTTAGAAGGTAGAACGAATTGCCAGGAGGGTTCCTGATGATCGGGTGGAATGAAAGGGTTAAGCATCGCTCTGGGAACACGATCTTAGGACAATAGCCTATTTCGGACGAGGTAATGGACGATCTCACGTAGAGACTGCCACGAGCGTTATGTAACAGTTACCTACGGTGCGATAGTAGAGCCCTAGTATAGAGGATAGGAAGGGTATCCCTAGGTCGACAAAGGGGATACACACCTATGAACAAGGAACCGAGAGAACGGTCAAACCTGACAGACGTATGCAAATCTCGGTCAAACATTGGCACTTGCGATGAAGATGACGATGACAATGTTCCAAGGCTTTACTATATTATATATATATATATATCATGTTTCCTTCCTAATTTATATGCTCATCTAATTGGTGCTATCTATGAATGATAATGTCTGTGAACTTGTAATTAGATATTAAATATTGAATTTCTCAATCGTACATTTTTCATCTCGTCTATGATCTATTCTATATATTTTTTTCGTTCTTCGTGTCAATATTCTTTATCGATATTGTATTATTTTATTCTTCGAACGTGGAAAATTTCTGTTTCTTTTTCTTTTTCTTTTTTTTTTTTTTTTTTCTTCTTTCCATACAAAATTCTATCACTTTTTTATAAGGAAGTCTCAAGTGACATTAGAATAATCAAAAAAATAATTGAAAAAAAAAACAAAGGAGGGGAAAGAAAAAAAAAAAGAAAAATATCACGACGAAAACAGCTAACTCGGTTTACTTCTATACAATTGATAATGTTTTTCGAACTATAAGTACTTCAGATATTTAAAAAAGATTTTAAATAGCATATAACTTTGAAAGGTTGGAAAGGAAACAATAATTAGAAAATAAATGAGAAATAATGAAAGATATTT
>NC_062202.1:1498752-1521252 GCF_912470025.1 Vespa velutina
GGTACACACACACACACACACATATATATATATATTTTTTTTATTACAAATTAATATATTAATGAAAAAAAAAAAAAAAAAAGAAAACGAAGAGAAAAAGAAATTGTTGAAATTTGAAGGCACTCTCGTAATTTACATTAAATTTCGTAAACGTCGTTTATTTTGACTATCCGAAAAGTAAAACTTCTTTGAAACTTTCTTTTGGGTGTCTCAATCGCGTTTTTCTTACGAATCTCTCAACTCTCGGCCGTTTTCTACGGCCGCCTTTTCCTTTTCTCGAATTTCCCACGAGAAACGTCCGAGTGATCGATGCATTCGTTCGAAAAAAGATCAAGATTGAAGAGAATGCGTTTCGCGAGTAAACTCGAGTAGGTTTTATCCATGGAAAAAAACAAGAAAGAAAACGTCATAGCTCTTCTGCTTATATGTACTACATAATACTAGAGAAAATTTCTCACCTTTCACAATCTTTATCTTATCTTATCTATTTCATATCTGACTTTAACGACGATACTAACGATATAATATGACCTAATTGTTATTATTATGGATAAAGTGTATCTTAAATTGTCTACTCACTCATTTTCATACTCTTTTCATTGTGAATCGTCAATGAGTTTGGATTCGCATAAACGGAATTGTTCAGCTCCGTTATCGGTTCCCAATCTGAAAAGAATAAAAAAGAGAAAATAATAAAAGTAGAAAAAGTAGAAAGAGAAAGAATCGCATGCAGACATACGCGAAACGTATTATTATCGATAAAATAGATATAATCGTCGATTGTAGAAAAAGAAAAAAAAAAAAAAAGAAAAGAAAAGAAAAGAAAGAAGAGAACTGCATCATTCACAAAGTTAAATTGCTTCAGTATTTATAAAATAATTTCAATTAATTACGATTACTCTCTATGATAAATAATAAACGTTTGTCGTTATTCGTACGATAATATTTATATTTCCTATATTACTTGAATATAATACATAAATTATTTTATTAATTAAAACAAATAAAAATGACTTGACAATAATGATTCTTAATAGTAATAAATACATCGTTCATTTTCACGATTGAAACCGAAGAAAAGGACATTTGTAAAATGTACAAATTACGAATTATGCTTATGAAAAAGAGTCTGGCAATCAGAGAAATGTTAAATAACAAAAAGAATTTTGTATTCGTTGAAAGATCTACTTCGTTAGTGTTCTTTGTAATGTATTAACCGACCTAGTACATACGTACTAGACGTTATATTCATCGTACGAGTTTCAAAAGTAGAGACGCGCAAAATCAACGCCACGCGATGTGTCACGTAACGTTGTTAACGCGAAAGGAGATGATTGCATCGCGCATAATGAAGAAGCACCGGAGTTTGTCCGTCTCTAATGAAATCGTATAAAGCGGAACGTGCCGATGTACTTAACAACCGGAAACACCGTTGTTCCCACTATTCAAATTGGATAATGCAATTTACGTTAATTGTGACTTCAAATGGTACCGGTGAGATGTGAGAGAATGAGAGAGAAAGAGAGAGAAAAAGATAAAGAGAGAAACAAAGCTTGCAAGGAAACACAAAGAAGAAATCTATGAGGACACACTCTATCTATCTCTCTCTTTCTCTGATAAAGAATATGTAGGTTCGTTAAGTTCTTTGTATAATTTGTATCGTTAATATGTAATAATAATTAATCAAAGATATGTTTCTTCGAGTATTATAAATTTTCTCCAAGTAAAATTATTTTCAATTGCTCACAATAATTATCATTATTTATTTATTTATCTTTTTTTCTTTATTATTCTTTCCTTTCGTTTTCATCGATTATTAAATAATTATTTGTCAGATTAAATCAATAAATATATACGTTAATTAACTTTTTCAAATCGTGTTATTAATTTCGATAGACCATTTTTGCATATTTTTATCGCCATCATTCCATCATCATCGTCATTCTTACAAATTATAAATCGACAAAAATGCATAGAGATAAACGACTCACCTTTTCTAGGAATCTCAGTGGTCGACGGGCTTGGACTGGTGCTCGGTGGTGGTGATTCTATAAAACAAGAAAAAGGAAAACAATAAGAAAAAAAAATATATAGAAAATTTTATAATTTCATATAAAATAATTACGTGCTCTCGAAAGGTATCATAGAATATCTTGGAAGATAGATTTTTTTTTCTTTTTCTTTTTCTTTTTTCTTTTTTCTTTTTTCTTTTTTCTTTTTTTTTTTGTTTAACAAATTGACTTAAGAATGAGAAAAATATTTTTGTTTGCTCATTGAAAATCATCATATAGACAGATAATTCCTATCTAATTCTTTAATGGAGAAAGGAAAAGGTTTAGTTGAGTTTAGGGTAGTAGAGTTGGTCGAGAGTGAGAGAGGTATAGTGAAAGGAGCAAGAACAGTTATGGATCGCGCCACCTGTTACTAACTTCGTCCTGAAACGTATTAGCCATCGTGGCGTCGACCGAGGCCGGCCAAACTAGAGATCATATTTTACCTCCTGAGCATTCTCATGCCTCCGTTTCAACCCTCTCACCCTCCCTGTCTTTCTCTCTCTCTCTCTTTCTCTCACTCACTCTCTCTCTCTCTCTCTCACTCTCTCTGTCTCTCTCTTTTCGACTCTCTCACGTTGGCCACCTCTTACAATCTCGTAGCGTCCCTTACCATCGTCTCGGCGAATATACTTGAATAATTATTCCTAATTTCGTCATTCGTCCTGCACGTGTCGTATTCCTCGTCTGAATTTACTACTTGCTCCAGTAGTAGTAGTAGTAGTAGTAGTAGTAACCAGAATCTAGTCGGACATCGGTTAATATACAAGGGAGAAACGTGTCAGTAATTTTTCGAAGACATGGCTACTGGACTTGTATTTTTTGTTTCGTACGTTTTGTTCGTTTTCTGTCGTTTTTATCTTTTTCTTTTTTTTCTTTTTTTTCTTTTTTTCTTTTTCTTCAAGAAATTGCCTCTCTTCTTTCTTTTCTCTTTTCTCTTCTTTCTCTTTTCTTTCTCCTTTCTTTTCTCTTTTTTTTTTTTTTCTTTTTTCTTTTTCTTTTCCTTCGTCGAGCATTTTATAATAAATCGATGATAATAAGACGATGAACGATCATTTTCGTTGAACGATTTATGCATACATTTTGTGATAATTCAATTATAATAAACGAAGTTTTATGTTCCATATATTTTCTTACTTTTTTTTGGAATTGACATTAATTCATCTTAAAAATTGAATTAAAGTTTTTAACATTTAGATTTACGGGGACAAAAAGTTATGTTCAATAAAAAATATAAGTGATATTATTCGAACTCTAGTTATAGGATTTTGATAACAATTATATTGACAAATGTAAATTTGATTTTTTATCTTTTAGAAAGTTTATAGACGAGTTCGCGTAGAAAGAAAATTGCGTAGGCGTATTTTGCGAAAGTAAACATGAAATACTTTTGAAATATATATATATATAGTTACAAAAGCTAGAGAGAGAAAGAGAGAGAGAGAGAGAAAGGGGGGGGGGGAGAGTGTAAAAGAGGCAGTAAAATCGGCGACGGTGGTGCCCAAGTCGATGGTAATCTTTAACTTCACATTTTAAGAGTGCCTTGAGTACAAGATGGTTAATTAGAAGTAGCTCGTTATAAGTACTTCCCGTCTTATCTTCTCTCAGACTTTTTGCTTCGTTATACTTCTTTGCAAGAGCATTATACTAACGTTTTATTAGTCGATGTAACACTGTCAGAGAACTTTCGACTTCTTTTTTTTTCTTTTCTCTCTCTCTCTCTCTCTGTCCCTCTTCCTCCCTCCCTCTCTCTCTCTCTCTTTCGTCGTTAAAAAAACCTTTCTTTTTTATTTTTTTTTATTTTTCCATTTTTTTTTTTTTTTTTATCGCATCCAAGCTCGCAGTAATTATTAAATAGAACGTGACAGGAATATTAAAGGATGTAGAGTTAGGTAAGGTTTCTAACGATGGTCTGGAGTAAAAAATACATTAAGGGTATCCTATCGATGAGCTTTCCTTCTTTCCTCAAAAAGAAATTAAAAATAAAAAAAAAAAAAAAAAAAAAAAGGTGAATGAGGGAAAGAGGAAAAGAGAGAAAGAGCAAGAGAGACAGAGAGAGAGAGAGAGAGAGAGAGAGAGAGAGAGAGAGAGAGAGACAGAGAAGGAGAGAGAGAGAGGAGAATATCTCGAATGTAAAAATTTTCGAAACACTCTTTCCCATTATCTAAAGTTTGCTCCCCGTAGGATATAATCTCGGCGAACTTAGCAAGGAATTTTGTGACTTTCACAGGTTAGATAAGGCATACGTAATAGGGGAAGACTATACGATAAGTACATAGAAAGTTCTTGGAAAGATTTTCGCTCGGGGCACGTGACGGAAAGATCGAACGGATCCGGAAATAATTTCGTACTGTCTGCGTGATGTTCGAAAATAGAGTGGCATACATTTTATATGTCTCTCTTTTGTATACGAGTATATATATATATATATATATATATATATGTATGTATGTATATGGATAATCGAAAATAACTCATAACGATCGATTTTTTATCGGCAAGAAAAAGTTGTACACTTTTCAATCTGTCTCGTATTATCCTAATCTTTAAGATAAAAAAAGAAAAAAAGAAAAAAAAATAGAAGAAGAAAAAAAAAGGAAGGACGGGATGTAATAGGGGATGAAATTATGATCGTCCGTTGGATATTTTTATACGGGACTTTTTTTTTCCTCGCGCACAATTTGATTATCTTAGAATCTATCGTTTCTAATGAAAAAAAAAGTGATACTTTTATAAATAAAAATCCCGAATGAAAAAAGATCATTAATTCGTCGCTCGTGTAATGAATTCTCTACTTTTGTATAATATTATATATTATTTGGATAAAATAGAGACAGTTGAATGTATATTCGATATACTTTTTCTATACACTTTTTGATCAATCGAATGAGATTTAAAGTATTAAAAATAAAAGAGTGGATGGAAGAAAGGAAGGAAGGAAAGGGAAGGAAAGGGAAGGGAAGGAAAGGGAAGTGAGGGGAAGGGAGGGGGGAAAAGCCGAGAAGAGGACAATATTATATCCACAAATAATCTCAAAGGTGATAGCTGATAGGTGTCGTCTCGGTGTCGTTGAGCGATCGTTGGAAAGAAATTAACCGATTTCTCAGGTAGTAGGGCCATTTCGGGTCATAGATATAAATAGGTAAAAGTCGAGGAATTCATTTATCATCTCTTCGAGTTTTCCGAGAAATGTTGAAGGAGAAAGAAAGAGATAGACATAGCATGTGTCTGTGTATATATATATATACACATATATATATATATATGTGTGTGTGTGTGTGTGTGTGTGTGTGTGAGTATAAGATGTTTTAAGGAGAGAGAGAGAGAGACAGAGAGACAGAGAGAGAGAGAGAGAGAGAGAGAAGTGAAGGAACTTGCCATTTGGTGCGTGGCTGAGTGGCAGACAGAAAAAGGATGGAGTATAAAAAGATACAAAAAAGAGATAGTTTAGGGAAAAAGATAGAGAGATAGAGAGAAAAAGAGAGAGAGAGAGAGAGAGAGAGAGAGAGAGAGAGAGTCACAGGCGGTGACTTTTCACTTTTGATTTATCGCGCTAACTTTTATTTCTCTCGGGGGATATTAAAACCCGTTGTCCCGACCATTTAACTTCGCTCGGCTGATTGATGATTGGCCACTCCCGCCACTGGCGACTGCTCTCCATGCATTGACCTTTCATTGCGCGAACTTACGATTAATAAAACGCTTATGGCTTTAACGACGCGCATGAACCTATTATTCATACGATTTTACTTCCTATTGGTGAATTTCTTTTCGTATGCTCCTCGATTTGTTCTATCCTATATATACATATATATATATATATATATATATATAGGAAATGTATATATATATATGTATACATTTTATATATATAAAGTGTTACACGTCATTTTATATAAGAAATTAAACTTAGAGAATATTTTGTTAATGAACAGGACGCTAAGAATGATTCGAATCAGAATGAAATTATAATTTTTTATTTTAATAAATATTGATATTTTCTTATTTTGTATGTGTATGTGTCTGTGCACGCGCGCGCGCGCGTGTGTATTTACGTGAAGAAGATGTTCAGATAAATAAATAATCGTTTCAAATTTCATTAGTAAATTTGTGTCAAATAGAACAATGGCTTAATATAATTTTTTTTCTTTTCCTATTTTCTTTCGTTTAATTCAAACGCAGATAACACGTTTGTATGTATTTTTCTTCTTTTTTTTTTTCTTCTTTTTTTTTTTCTTCTTTCTTTTTTTTTTTTTTAAAAGCATTAAATAAAGAAACATAACATTTCAATTCACTTAAAGTAAAAGTTTCCACTTCACATGCGAATATTTTGACAAGTTGCTTGGCTCTGACCAGAGGGACGAAGAAGAAGAAGGAGTAAAAGGAGGAGGAGGAGGAGGAGGAGGAGGAGGAGGAGGAGGAAGAGAGGTAAGTGAACTCGTTAAAATCTTAAGGCGCCTTAATTAGTCTAATAGCATCCATCCTTTTTCCCTTGGTCCGTCAACGGTTCCATCCAATTTCTTCCTCTTGTTACCTTGTGTCCCATTCGCGCGCGCGCGCGCGCGCGCGTGTTACCGCACGACGATCTTCTCTTGGTAGCTGTTCAAATATTACCCGGTGCACTAATTCCAATTAAAGCGTTTTGGATGCAGGGAAAGCCCAAGGAGAATATTCCGTAAATCGTTAAGAACGTACGACGATGATTTTTTACACGTTATGTTGTCGATCAATCAATAAAGCCCATTTTTGTCTTGAATATTATTTCGTTTGTTTGTTCTTTTAATTCTCTTTTGTTTTTTCTTTTTTTTTTTTTTTTTCTTTTCATAATTTATTTATAATCATTAACTTGGTTAATCAAAACTTCGAATGAAATTTACATAGACGAACGTTAAAAGATTATATTATTTATGATCTTTTGCAAAATTTTTTAACTTCATTTAAAAATTAGTTAGAGAGGATTTATCCTCATACTTTTGTTCTTATTTTAGGTATTGTTTTATTTTATTAATGGTATCCATTAACCGTATGAATTTAACAAACAAAAATATTCTCGCTTATCTTTCACGACTTTTTCGTAAAATTTTTCCCCGCGTAGAGATCAGTTATCCTAGTTGATTATTAACCATCTTTTTTCCAAGCTATTGTTTATTTGTTTCATTAATAAATCCCATTGGCCGCGTGACTTACCGCATGAATCTCCGCCAGATGTGAAAACAAAAGTTCACATTAATCTTCCTCACTGCTCTGTTTTTAAATAAAATATTGTTTCTGTTGCTCGACTAAATAAAGATAAGTCAGAGAAAAATTTGATTATTTATCTTTTTCGTTCATTATTTGTTTATTTAGATTTTATCTAATATATATTATCCAGGTCATGTAAATCCGTGAATATCGGAGACGAAAAGAAATGCTCATTTATCATTCACAACTCTTTGGATAATGTCCGTATCTTAGCGAATCGACGAGTAAAATTAAAAGCAACCCACTATTTATTTCTCACTAAGAGAAATTAGGGATTTTTTTTGTTTCTTTCTTCTTTCTTCTCTTTTCCCTATTTATTTGTTTGTTTTTTTCATTCTCTGTCCCTTCCTTTTTTTATTTTCTTTTTTGTTTTTTTTTTTTTTTCCTAATTAAAGTCGTAAGTTCTTCGAAATCCCGAGAGCTGTTCTCACTTAAGGAACTTAAGGAATAATTTGGCTTCGTTAAAAAAAAAAAAAAAAGAAAAGAAAAAAAAAAACAAAAAACCAAAAAAAAAAAAAAAAAACGGAGAAAGAAGAAAAAGAAAAGGATAAAGAGAAATAAAAAAGAATCTGAAAGAGGATTTCGATTAACCCAATTTCTCGAAACAATAGGTAGGTTCGTAGGCGCTTTTGCCTGCAGCTTCTCTTGGTACACGTCTGTAATTACTCGTGACGGAATCCCTAGCTGACATATCGACCGAAGATAGTCGGCCGTTTGATTCAATTAAGGATAGACGCGTGTACACACGCCGTTGTTCCTCCTCCTCCTCCTCCTCCTTCTCCTTCCTTTCACTTCTCATCCCTTCAACCCCTTTTACCACTGCTCGAATGTCTCACGTTGCAGATATCTCTCTCTCTCTCTCTCTCTCTCTCTCTCTCTCTCTCGCTCGCTCATTCTCTCTCTTTGATAATTACGTACGTATAGATCGACACATTAACGCAACTAGAAATGCATGGATCCATTAACGAGCAATCATAGTCTAGACATCCTTATCGTTCTTTTTAATTGTAATTTTTTTTCTTTTTTATTTCATTCGAGTACTTACGAAGAATCAAGTTCTTCTTCTTTTTCTTTTTCCTTCTTTCTTCTTTATTTGTTATTTTTGTTATTATTTTTTTTTTTTTTTTTTTTTGAAAGAAAAAGATTAAATAGATTATAGAAAATTTCGATATAAAAGTGATTATACGCTTGACCTATGATTTATTCCTTTTAAGCATATTATAATATTAATGGTTTTAATTTATTTAAATAAATCTATAATTTATCAATAATTGTAGAGAATCGTTTCTTATAAATAACCATACTCTTATAATTAATGTTAATATTTAAATGGAAATGATGAAGAAATTAGATTGTACAGTAATATCTTTTTCGAGAAAATTTAATGAAGACAACTTTTGATCTTGTGATTATCGTGGGTTAAAGGGTCAAAGTAAATAAACAATAATTTCGTGCAACTCGTTATTATCGGAGAACTTACGTTGAAGAGCAGACGATGATAAAATTTTTTTTCTCGTGTAGAATAAAAATTTGAAAAATGGAAAAGGACGCGAACGAACTGAATTATTGTCCCTTGATATACTTGATTTTCTTTTCTTTTTTTTTTTTTTCAATTCAGGCAATCTCTAAACGACGACGATGACGACGATGACGACGACGACGACGACAATGAAAAAATGTCAGAGCGTACTTTCGGATGGGTGCGATTAAATGCTGAACGATTCACGGTGAATAACGATTCAACGAAATTATTCATTCTGAGTAGATACTCGGACAAACAAGCAGTGGGCCATTCGTGGAGCCTTCAAATTCAGTATGCGATGTTTGACGAGCCTCGTGGTCGTTGTTCGTTCTATGAGCGATCGCTGCATGAATAAGCAAAACTCATTTGAGCTTTTCCATTCTGTGAGAAAGCATGTGCGCAATTAACTCTATCGTGTTCGATCGTTCTCATTTCGATATTCTCGAAAAAAGGAAAAAAAAAAAAAAAAAAAAAAAAAAAAAAAAAAAAAAAAAAAAAAAAAGAAAAAGAAAAAAAGATGAAGTAAAACAAGAAAAACTAATAAAGAAAATAAAGTAGAACAGGGGAAAAAAAAAAAGAAACAAACAAAGAAAGTACAAATTAGACGACCCTGTGTGTACGTTTAAGTATAATATTTATATATATAAATAAATATTTTTTTAATTGTAATTTACATAAAATATTTGGGACATTTAATAAGAGATAATTACAATCACAAAGAAGTCTGTCTATTTGTGCGTGTATGTGTGTGTGTGTGTGTGTGCGTGTGTGTGTGTGTACGTTTATCTTTCTTTGTTTTTTTTTTTCTTTTTTTTTGGGGGAAAAGTAATTCCAAATTATATAAGATATCGGAGACGTTTCATTGAAGAAAATTACAACACAAAGTCTCGAGGGGAAATACAGGTGACTCTCGAAATTAGTATGCAGTGTGCATCCAACTCCCTCTACCATCCCCCTTTCACCACTGTCAAGACTACTGTCTACCTTCCTGTACCTTTCGCCCATCCCGCCCTTTGGACCACCAGCGACCGTTAATTTTCCATCCCG
Organism: Vespa velutina; assembly: GCF_912470025.1. Classification (NCBI taxonomy): domain Eukaryota; kingdom Metazoa; phylum Arthropoda; class Insecta; order Hymenoptera; family Vespidae; genus Vespa; species Vespa velutina. The sequence goes on from NC_062202.1 coordinate 1,508,614, forward strand.
TGACTCCAATCAATCTTACGGCACGTCAGTGGCTCTCTCCCTTATGGGGCTTTCTCGTCGTCTAAGCTCACTTCGCTCTTCCTTTCATTTCCGGTCTGATTTCGAGTAACCTTCCTGTCTTCTGGTTAAATATGTAACTTTGTGTATCGTCGAGGGTTGATATATATCAATTCCGGAACGTACTAGTGAAATTGATCCTTCATCCCTTATTTCTAAACATTAGATTGGTGCGCGCATGTCTGTGTGTCTGTGTGTGTGTCTCAATGTAAATATTTATTTATATATATATATATATATATATATATATATATATATATACTTATTATATACGTATATAACAGATAAGTCTTATTAATTTTTATATTTGATGGATAGATATTTGAGCACGTTATATAAAATTGCTTCAATTATAAATTTTTTATATGAAGATAAATTGAAATTATATATTTCAAAAAAAAAAAGAAAGAAAAAGAAAAAGAAAAAAAAGAAAGAAAAGAAACGATAACGATGATTTTTTATATTTAATGAAAGAATACAATTTTTCAAACAAATATTTTCATCTATAAATATGAATATATCGATAGCACAAAAAACGAAAATATTTCTTTTGATATATTATTTATCTCGTTAAAATTTATCGTAATATTGATAGAAATAATTTAATAGTAATATATCAAGGTATATGAGTGAGAATTTGTATTATTCTTTTTTTTTTTTTTTTAAATTATATTCGGTAATTATGTAAGCAGAGGTTAGATAATGTTAAGTTGAAATTTCGACGAAATAGAATATTATCGTGAAATAGAAATTAATGATCGGGCCGAGTTTGCGTCCGTGTAAACGGCTCAACGCATTCTCTACGCTTTTGTGTAATTCCACCTAATTTAATTGACTTCGTTACGAGCATGTGTCCTCTCTTTCTCTCTCTCTCTCTCTCTCTCGTAGATATAAAAGTCATAAATGGGAACAGGCGATAATAAACGTGTCGTCGAATCGTTTCGTTTCATAAGCCATTAACCTCGTGTAAGTGCACTCCGATTCATAATATTATTCGTGGTAAATCAATGAAATGGGATATTGAAAATCATTACGTTTTCGTTATTGTACTGAAAAAAGTGTTTCAAAAATGTTTTCGATGCATTTGTCATTAATATAAATAACTTTTCTTTGGGAAAAAGTCCGTGTAAATTGGACGTTATAATTTTTCAATTAATTTTAATTTTGATTTTTCTCATGCGATATATTATATTTAAATTAAATAATAATCACATTGATATGCATTTATAACGCGTAATATGATGTAATTAATAACTTTCTTGACGCGATAAAATCGCAAACGAAGTTTGATACGAAACGAAAATACGGAAAACGTTGTGCATCGTGATTTTTATTACTTTGAGATCGCAATAAAATTATAGAATTTTTTAAAAAGAACGTATAATATGTTCCTTACTGCGTGAGAGAAAAATTATTCTGCAATTTTCATCACTTTTAACGATAAATTCTAACAATAAATTTAAACTAGATTTAAAATGATATTATATGAATAAATGAAATGAAAGGAAAGCTTTGTAATTTTTTTTCTTTTCTTCTTTTTTTTTTTCATCATCACTTCGTAAAAATAAACACGATATATATATATATATATATATATATATATATATATATTTAGTAGTATACGTGAATTACTCGAAAACAAACAAATAAAAAGGTAAGAAAAACAATGCAATGATATTTTTTATTAATTAATAATAAAAAATCCGATATAAACTGCACAATAAGGTAAAATTCGAGAATGAAAGAAAATATCGTGCAATTTTAAGTGATCTAAATTTTACGAGAAAGAATTTTATGCTGTCTGATCTACGTTCAGAGTTTGCTTGCACTACTAATTATATGCGGTTAGCTATCTACCATTTTACTTTTCGTTTGCTTTTCCTTTGATCTTCCTCGTTAGTACTCGTACATGTTTAACAATGAACAAAAGAATCAAAGAACGGTATTATGTTTAGACGAAAAAAAGAAAAAGAAAAGGAAAAAAAAAAAAAAAAAAAAAAAAAAAAAGAAAAAACAAACAAAAGAAAATACGTATGCATATGCATAAACGTGGTTTTATGTTGAAGTATAATTATCATTACGAATTAAAACGTCGAACTTTTGTTTAACATATCTTATATAGACTTTTCGTTCTATCGAATTTTGTTTTTCCCTCCTATCCTTGAACATATTGAAAATATTTGATATAATTGTTTATATTGATATCAAACTTAATTAATCGATCTTGGAATAAAATATGTTGATAGAAAAAACGACAGCACGATATTTTCAATCACTGTCACTATCACATTATGCTTCGATAGCATGGCATAGGAACGAAGCAACAGGTATTATCACAAATACGAATACTCGTATTTCCAATAATTATCCAATTCGCGAAACATCGTCCTAGATTAATATATTGTACTTAATTAATGATACGCACGAATAAATGTTTTATATATATAAAAGATTATTAAAAAAAAAAAAAAAAAGAAAAAAAAAAAGAAAAGAAAAATTACGCACCAATGCAAGTGAGAATAATACTTCGAAAATAATTATCTCGATTCATTGACGATATTCATGAAACTTTTTTTCGATCGAATAAAAATAGAATTAACTTCTTTTTTGTTATTCGACAATCGAGTGCCATTAAAAAATATTTATAGTTTTGTTTATAAATTTTTTTTTTTTCTTTTTTCTTCCCTTGAAATAAATTATTTCCATCGATTGTTATATTAATGAAAATAAAATAGAAAAATTTTATAAATTTTAGACGTTTTAACGTACTTACGAATTATAGTCTTGTCTTTAGATGTTGGCTGTGGTTAACTCATTCGTACAATGATAACGATAATGTGTGTAATAGTTTAATGCGCATGTGCTACGAGAAAGTAGAGGAGGGTGAATTAATAGCCGTGACAATTTTACAAAGTCGCAAGGCAAGACGAAGATAGTCAGGAACAATAATTACGAGTAACACCTGCTGATGTTCCCGATCGATAAAACATTATTACACGATGTTGGTGGTGTCTTATCGAGAAGTCTCTAACGCTTTATCAAGTATAATTCGATAATTACAATTTTTTAACGTAGTTCGTCGATAATACTACGTATTATTTCTAATGTCTCGTGATTATTTAAAGTAAAGAAAACAAAAGGGAGGAGAAAAAACAAAAAGAATAGTAAGGAGAGAAAAAAAAAAAAGAAAAAAAGAAAGAAAGAAAGAAATAATAGATCGAGGTAGAACTCGAGGTAATATGTTTCTTTTTTTTCTTTTTTCCCTCGAGTTAACCAATCAGACACATTTCGATCGTCCTATCGAGATGGACATCTTCGAGAATAGCCATTACAAATTAAATCGTATCTTTTTATCAATGGTAGGATTGTGGCCGTTTTTGGATAAAAAGAGAAAGTTTTTTTTAAGGATAATAGCCAAGATATGCCTTGCCTGTCTTTTGATCCCACAAGTGCGTAGATTTGTTTGTTTTTTTTTCTTCTTTTATATATATATATATATATATATATATATATATATATATATATATATATATGTATATGTATATAATTTTATCGATTTATAAGACGATTTTCTTTATTTTTTTTTTTTTTTTATTAATTTTCTTTATTTTTTTTCTTTATTTTCTTTATTTTTTTTTTTTTATTAATTTTCTTTATTTATTTTCTTTATTTATTTAATAATGAAACGATTGATTTTTCAGATATCAATGATCGCATCGAACGTCAATATGGAAACCATAATAGATGTGTGCATATTTTTTTTGCCGAGTGTTGCCATAGCAGAGGGTTATTATACTATGTACATCAACAATGAGAAAGTACGTAAATATATATATATATATATTTATATAAATGTTAACCCTTTATGGGCCCGTGTAACTTTCAGGTCACATTTTAATTTATCGAGATTTTATCAAATAATTATAACTTTTTTCATGAGATAGTGCATAAATCTTAATTTAATTTTTTTTTTTTCTTGGATTTAAAACAAAAATTCGGTCCATAGAGGGTTAAAGAATTTTTTTTTTTTTTTCTTAGAAAAAAATTCATGCTAAATTAAATAAAACGTAATCTTTAAATGAATGAAAGCTAAGTAAACGCGAATAATTATGATAGATTGTATTGACAGGATTAGTTAAATATTGAAAATAAAATTTAATCGATTGATATACTTTGAGTATCATTCGTAAATTCTATAAGTTGGATGAAAATAATAATTTCGAAAGAAAAGAAAGAAAAGAAAAAGAAAAAGAAAAATCTAGATAATTTATTGCAATAATAAAACTCAAGTATATTAAATCGAAGAAATTTATTGGTAGCTGCGTGTAAAAAAAGATTTATATATCGAAAAAAAAAAAAAAAAAAAAAAAAAAAAAAAAAAAAAGAATATTGACTTTCCCAGGTAAAAATGATTTTGGAACACATCAAGTATGACTGGAGTATATTTGCTGTTGGAAGAGAAAGAGGAATTATGCAGGAGCACGCAGAGGAAAGCAAAATGTTCACTGTAATTTTAGCCGGTAGGGATCAAACACTTTTGTTCATTCAAAAGCTTGAAACTTTCATTCTCGAGCGAAGGTTGTAACATCAAACACATATCTATTCATCATTGTGCTGAATTTAAAATCTTTTTCCAAGTAACTATTTTTACTCGGAGCCCAAATTCATATATATTATTAATCGAAATTATTTAAACGATCGATTTAAACGAAATTAATTCAAAATATTGATACGTTTATTATGAAAGTATTTTAAGTCATTTGAGATATTAAAAAATATATTTTCTCTTTATCTCTCTCTCTCTCTCTCTCTCTCTCTCTCTTTAAAAATTTTGAAAATTTGTTAATTATACGTATAAAAAAATTATCTTCCAACAATAATTATATTTACTCATTAATTGTATCAATTGAATTTATATTCAAAGCACGATTTAAAGCATTTCCACAATCATCGACTCAAATTGGTAATATAATTATTAATAGAAAAAAAAAAAAAAATAAAAAAAATAAAAAAAAACAGTCAAAGAGATCTGAAAATAATTCGACAATATAATATTATATATCTCTTCTTCTTTTCTTTTTTTTTCCAGCTGTTCACTATCTCTCGATGTATTTTCTGATATTTCTTTCAATGGCTCCTGCACTTTTGGATTTCGTTGTACCATTAAACGAAACCAGACCACGCGAATTACCCATCCCTGCAGTTTTCTTCTTCGATCATGAAAAATATTTTTTTTACATGATTTTAATAGCCTTCTTCGTATCAACGGTGGTCGGTACAATATCAATGGCATTTTATCCATTGATTTTGATTTGCATGAAGCACGTCTGTGGATTATTTCAAATTGCAGGGTAAAAGTTTTAACTACGAAAAAAAAGAAAAAAAAAAAAAAAAAAGAAAAAAAAACATTAATAATAGTAATAATAAAAAAAGAAATTTTAACTTTTTTCGCTTCTTCTCAAATCAATTTTCTTTTTCTTATATATATATATATATATGTATATATGTATATATATATATATATATATATATGTATATTGTTTTTTTTTTAGATATTTATTCGAGAATATTATAAACAAGGAGGATGATGAATATCACGTTTACGATACCGAACAATTTTATGCTAAAGTGATTCGTGGTGTGAAATGTCACAAAAGAGCGATAAAGTCAGTATAACAAACAATGGAAAATCTATTTTTCTTATTGTCGAATAATTTCTATATATATATATATATATATATATCATTGTTTAATAATCATTACAAGTAGAATACGTTTATATTTTCAACGAATGAAATTAATTTATTATTTGTCGTATATTAATGTTTAAGTTTCGTCAATCTCGTGAATTCATATTACGAATGGGCTTTATTCATTCAAGTTTTATTAACCTTCATTATACTCGCCATCGAAATTTTTGCTGTAAGTAATGCGAATTATTTTGTGTATGTGTGTGTGTGTGTTTTTTTCTTTTTCTTTTTTTGCTTTTTACTTTTCCTTGTTTACACATGAAATCTCTTTTTCTCTCTCTCTCTCTTTCTCTCTCTCTCTCTCTCTCTCTCTCTCCTCTTACTCTCTATTTAAGTGTACTTAAATGAAATCGATAAGAAACCATTAGCGATGAAAAGAGAGAGAAAAGAAGGAAAAAAGAAAAAGGTATACAGGATTCGTCCAACATAAAAATCATACCAATCTTCTATCTTTTTTTTTTCTTCTCTCTCTCTCTCTCTCTCTCTCTCTCTCTCTCTCTCTTTCTCTTTCTCTTTCTCTTTCTCTTTGCGATTTGTATAGCCGTCAAATGCAGTCAGAGACATTTACGTTGAAAAAGATTTCAATTGGTTCGGCACTCGATAATTCCCATTAACCTGTCATTTAGATTCTAACTTTGGACATGGCCGAGCAAAATTTCGACGAAATTGTTACCTACGTATTTTACGTTATTGCGGTTATGATTTTCGTGTTCTTCACCGGTCATATCGGTCAATTGGTGATCGATTGCAGTGCTGACGTTTTCAACAAAGCGTGAGTATATTTCTAGTAAAATGCAAAATTAAAAAAAAAAAAAAAAAAAAAAAAAAAAAAAAAAAAAAATAGAAAAAAAAAAAGAAGAAAAGAAAATATACACACGCGAGCACACAAACACAAATACAAACACAAACATAAACACACGCACATACACACACACACACACACACATACACACACGGATATACAAAAGATGAAAATAAATTTTGACAGGTTTAATTTCAAAGAGAAAAAAGGAAACAAAAGAAAAAAAAAAAAGAAAAGAAATCATTTATTACAGATATGCAACGCCATGGTACACGTTGCCAATTAAAACACGAAAATTATTTTACCTTGTAATGATGAGAAGTATAAAACCGTGTTACATTTCTGTTGGAAACGTTCAGTTTCTCTCGTACGAACTTCTCATGTTGGTATGTTATATATGTCGTTTTAAAACTACTTACTATTATTAGTATATTTATTATTATTATTATTATTATTATTATTATTATTATTATTATTATTATTATTATTATGATTATTATTATCATCACTACTAATATTATTGTAATCCTTTTTTACGTAGGCTTTACAAAAATCGGCTTCTTACGCAATGGTCATAAAATCCATGAAATGAATGATATGAAAGTTATCTTGAATATTTAACAAAAATACGATGTTATGTCGATAGTTATGAATAGAAGAAGAGGAAATAAAATGGAAGGAAAAAAAAAGAAAAAAAAAAAAAATAATCAAACCAAAACCAAAAGCAAAATCAAAATCAAAAAGCAAAAACAATGCCGAGGTTTTGATAAAAAAATCCACATTTTTTTTTTTGTTCTCTCCTTTAAACTTCATCTCTCCTTAAACTTTTCATATACTGAATGTACTTACGACACGAACACTTCGAGACTTTTGACAAACATTTTTTTTCTCGAATAATAAAGATTTCATAGAGAGAGAGAGAGAGAGAGAGAGAGAGAGAGAGAGAGAGAGAGAGAGAGAGAGAGAGAGAGAGAGAGAGGGAATGGGGAGGGGGAAGAGGGGAGGGAAGGGGAGGAGTAAAAGAAAGAAAATTAAAAAATTAGAAAGAAATAAAAGAAAAATAAGAAAGGGGAAAAAAGAAGAGGGGAAAAGAGAAAAAAAATAGCGAATTAACGGGAGGAAGGTAATTCTAAAAGGGGGAGATAATTATAGGAAAAGGAACGGGGTGAAACCGCCCTATAGTCTCGACTATTAACGATCGATGACTCTATTATAAAACGATATTACCGGTTACGTCTATCAGGTGAACGCAAACGTTGAGATCATTAAATCTTTCCTATAGTACTATCGAGTTACTTCGAGCATTCTATATCTCCTTTTCGTCCCCGCCCCCCCCCGCTCGCCCGTTCGTCCGTCCGTCCGTCCGTCCCCTTCTTCCTTTACCTCCTTTGAAATTCTATTCATTATTAACGATAATTACGATAGCTTGTAAAGTTGAAAAGGGGATTTAGAAAACATTTCTCTTTGCAGTTGTTTTCGATAAATCGAGAGGGAAGCATCTTAAGCTTTTTTCGAAGTATTGCGAATTATTAATATTTTTTTTCTTTTTCTTAAAAGACTTTTTCTACTTCTTAAATTTCTTTTTTTCTTTTTTCTTCTTTTTCTTTTTTCTTTTATTATTTTTTTGTTTTTTTGTTTTTTTTTTCTTCTATTTTACTTTTCCTAATGTCGTACGATCAATTGAAAGTTTTCGATTTGAATAAGATCATGACGGAACATTTCAAAACGATAAAAATGTTATTGAATATCGTCGGTCTATGGCCATATCAATCGAGATTAAGAAGAATCCTCCTAATTATCATTTACAATGTCGATTTGTTTTTGATATTAATTTCCGAGGTAGGAATGACAAATGGAATTAATATATATCTGTGTAATTGCACGTATAAAATGAACGATTTTTAATAAGAAATTTGTATTATAATCTGATTCCGTAGATCACCGAAATTTATACGACGAATGATCGAAGTATTTCATCCTATACGAAATCTTTCATGTACATTTTACCGACCGTCTGCATTATCGATACTTACAATGCATTGAATTTAAAAATAGAAGAAGTATTAATATTAAGTCTTGTATTTATTCTTTTTTCTTGCATGATCCTTGAACTTATCTCTTTTCTCTTTCTTTCATTCTTTCTTTGTTCGTTCGTTTGTTTGTTTTTTTTCTTATTTCTGTTTTTCTTTTTTTTTTTTTTTTTTTTTTTTTCACATTTCCCATAGTTTAAATCGTGTTGGAAACTGTCAGAGGACTGTTGGAAAATATTGAAAACCAAAGATGAAGTGAATATCGCTCAGGCGTATAGTCTTCAGAGTAGGCAATACACTTTCTTTTTTTTCGGTAAGAATTAAAATAAAGGAGAAAAGATAAAAAGAATACAAATTGAAGAGAGAGAGAGAGAGAGAGAGAGAGAGAGAGAGAGAGAGAGAGAAGAAGAATACTTCTTTTTTAATTTTACAGCTTTTGCGTGTATTGTCTTCATCGCTTTGCAGGCTAGCGTCTTAATATTGTTATACCTAAAGTACGATATGGCCGACGTGATGATTATACCGTTGTATTTTCCCTTCGACATAAATAAATATTTGATAGAACTTTTTATATTTTTTATTGTAACATCCGTGATGTTCATATTTATATTGACGTGTACCTATAGTACGTCGATATATAGCGTACAACACGTATGCACTTTCTTGGAAATAGCTGGGTGAGAAAAATAGTAGAATTTTTTTCTTTATCTCTTTCTCTCTCTCTCTCTCTCTCTCTCTCTCTCTTTCTCTCTTCTTTTTTTTCTTATTTTCCTATTCTCTCCTTTTATCTACTTATAACGAATATGAAATTTTTAGATATACAATTACGATGGCATTCAAGGATAAGGACAAGAGAGATATGAACGAGAAATTGATTCGTGGCATAAAGATTCACAAGATGGTCCTACGGTTAGTATTTGATTGTATTTAGAAAAAGAGAAAAATAGAAAAAAAAAAAAAGAAAAGAAAAGAAAAGAAAAGAAAAGAAAAGACAATTTTCATTTGACATATAAACGAAATAAAATATCGTTGATTACAAAGATATTTAAATGGTATAAATCGCCATTGGGAGTTCACGTTTCTAATTCAGTGTGGATTGGCAGTATTGATCATAACCATCGATTTTTTACACGTAAGTGTTAAATAATAAATTAAAAAAAAAAAGCAAAAAAAAAAAGACAAAAGAGATATGAAATTAATAATTTGTCAAGTTCAAATAAGAAGTTCTGTTATTATCCTTTTTTTAGATACTTCATTTGCAAGAGTTCTCTAAGGAAACATTTTTAAACACTTGCGTAGAAATAACTTACATTATCACCTCTATGTTATATATTTTTATTATCTTTTACGTCGGTCAAAAAGTTAAGAACGGAAGTATGAAATTTTACATAACCATGTAAGTATATTTTTAATATTTTCTTATATACATATATATATATATGTGTGTGTGTGTGTGTGTGTGTGTGTGTGTGTGTGTGTTAAAAAATCAAACTTAGTTAGTATACAAATTAAATTAATTAGTATACAATTAATAATTTTTTTCTATGTATTGTTGTTAATCAATCATATCAAATATATTAATCATATCATAGATTAATATATTTATCAAATAATATTATTATTATATATATATATATATATATATATATATATATATATATATATATATATCATTGAACCTATAAGATGAGATATATTATTTTTCATTTTGATAATTAACATAATTGAATGAGCAAATATTTTTCATGATTTTATAGCTGTTCGTTACCATGGTACGATTTGCCAATAAAATTGCAAAAGTTATTTTTATTTTTAATATTAAAAAGTAAAGAGGAGTCTTATATATCCGTTGGTAAATCTTACAAGATGTCTTACGAGTTTTACGGTAAGGTAAGAAAATATATCTTGATAAACTATAGATTGATGAAACATGATTTATTTAATCAATCGTTAAATTCATTGGGAACTTTGATATAATTCACTTTACTTTGTAGAAACTTCAATGTTTCTTGATTTCAATGTTTCAGATAGTTCGAATGGCAATGTCATATACTATGATGATCCGATCTTTGCAATGACTTTTTTCTGTTTTTTTTTTTTTTCTTTTTTTTCTTTTTGCAAGATATTATGGAATACTCCTTTCACATTAATTAATTAGATAGGGAGAGAGAGAGAGAGAGAGAGAGAGAGAGAGAGAGAGACAGAGAGAGACAGAGTAAGGCAATAATAAATTTCTTGATTAATTTGAAATAGATAATGCATGATAAAATACTAATAAATGATTATTTAGAATTTTAGAAAATATTGTTGTTAAATATATATCTTTTAGAGTAATCGATTTAAATTAGTTGTGTTTTTAGTTGACAAACGATGTTTATGCAATAATAATCGTAAATAAACTTTATTGATATCGATGATGTTATTATTATTATCATCATCAATGTTTTAACAGGATATTAATTGCAAAGATTAATTCTCGTGTTAATTTTATATTATCTCGTTTTCTTTCTTTTTCTTTCTTTTTATATTTTATATTATTTTGTTTTCTCTCTTTTTCTTTCTTTTTATTATTTAGTTTTATTTTGTATCTCTTTTTCTTTATCTTCTTCATCTTCTTTTTTTTTTTTTTTTTTTTTTTTTTTTTTTTTTTTTTTTTTTTTTTTTCTTTTTCACAGGTAAAAACATAAGCAACTGATTATTATCACGGTACAACGATGATCTATCAAAGCAATTTAATATCAAAGTACATAAAGTTGAAAAGCACGAATAACGTGTAATACTATATAAGTAGATAACTATAATACTCTATATTTGTAATTAAAATCATTCGAGATTACAATCGTCATATATCTTCTTTAATTAATACAATTATTAATAATAATATTGACATTGTTATATTACAATGATATCAAATTGTAATCGATTGAAATTTCAAAATGATTTTTCTCATGACATATGAGAAATGTGGAGAGAAAAAAAAAAAAAAAAAAGAAAAAAAAAAGAAAAAAAGTAATTCCTTAAATACTATTAATCTTCATTTGTAATCAACTTTAATTCGTAATTTACAATAACACAATGAAAATTATATATTTATTTTCAAAGTTATTCGTTCGTATTTCGAACGAAACGTATTTCAAAGCTAAAATTGTCTAAAAACTTTCAAGTCACACGAATCGAGGGAATAACGTGGAAATTCAAAGCGAATATATCGTTCGTCCTGGGATTAATTAACAGTCGAACTTCCACGTAAATGGTTTTCAACAATCAGCCTCAGGGCTCATTTACGTTTGAACGAAGGATAAGAGGATACACAGGGAATATCTTTGATGTGTCTGTGTATGTGTGTGTGTGTGTGTGTGTGTGTGTGTGTGTGGGCACGTGGGCGGGTAGGATTTTGTTACGTGTGTATATCGGCGGCAATGAACGCGATCAAATGATCGAGAAAAGAAATCAAGCCTATATAATTTTTTTCTCTTTCTTTTTTCTTTTTTTTTTTTTTCTCTTTTTTTTTTCTCTCTCTTTTTTCTTTCCAATGTAATTAAAATTATTCTTTTTTCTTTTTTTTCTTTTTTTCTTTTTATTTTTTTCGTTTTTCTTCTTCCCTTTTAATTCCAATTGCATAACGGATACGCTCTGCGAGAGTTTACATGTGAAAAATTAAGATGGTCGGACGTTGGACGATGGGTGAGGAGTGGTGGAGGGGATGGTAGTAAAAAAAAAAAAAAAAAAAAAAAAAGAAAAAAAAAGAAAAAAAAACATAGGAAAGAAAAAAAGGAAAAAGCGGAAGGAGAAAAAGCAAAACGTTGTAAGTTGTGACAGGACGAAGAGAAGAGATATGAGAGAAGTCGTCGAGCATCAAGGAAGGGACGGGAAATGAATTGGTCATAACAGTGTCAGCTCAATTTCCGTTTCGTACGCTTTTGTAGCTGCTTTACCGACCATACTACGTGATATGTATGATCTCTCTCTCTCTCTCTCTCTCTCTCTCTCTCTCTCTCTA